>NC_061114.1:182280439-182320122 GCF_002878395.1 Capsicum annuum
TAACAAAAGAACAACCTAAAGGCTCGATGGGGTTATCTAAGATAATGAACAAAGGTAGGTCAAAAGAAGGTATGAACAATGGCTATCAAAGAAATGCCTAAATCATCTCCTAAACTCACAATCTTTATTTTGCTTTGCACACATACCAGGCAAGTTCTAGCATCAGTTGCAATAAGGAATATACAACAGTCTTACACACTCATGGCACATGGTCAACTCAATTAGAAGCATTATAGATTCTCGACCCAACAATTACATGAATTCAAATAAAACCAACAATCACAACAAGAGTCACAACTAGAGCCTAGGTGTTTCAAACGTAATGATCTATCACATACTTTTATTATACTATCATGTGACCCACAAGAATAGTTACATGCAAATAAATGACTAATTTTCTCTTAAGACGGTTGTCATCCATCCATCATCGAGAAAAGCACCTAATTATGGCTACATAACTAACAAAATAAACAAAATAGCTAATCCTATCATAGAAAAATGCTAAGGAGAAGGTCCTATTTTCTTACAAAATAAGTAGAAAAGTACCCAGCCACCCCACACTTAAGCTCAGCACTGTCCCCAGTGCAAATAACAAGATAAAGAACCTGGCTAGTAGTACTTCTCATCCATATTAGGAGTTATGTCACCTGCATAGAGATCATCATTGAAGCAAATAGCAAAGTTATTCGGTACTATTTTCTTACAAAACAAGTAGCAAAGTAACCAGCCAGTAGAAATAGGCAATTGGAAATGCGGCGCATACCCTATCACCTATGTGAGACAGTGAGTATAGGCAATGCTATAAGCAGTGCCTAACCTATCTCCTATGTTAAAATAGGCGGCGCCTAAGCTATCACCTAAGTGAGGCAGTGAGCATAGGCAATGGTATAAGCGGCGCCTAACCTATCGCCTGTGTTGACATAGGTGGTGCCTAAGCTATTGCCTAAGTAAGGCAGTGAGCATAGGCGATGGAATATGCGGCGCATACCCTATCGCCTATATTTTCATATGCAGCGCATAGGGTATCGTATAGTTGTTCTAGTGAGCATGTGCAATAGGATGTACGGCGCACTAGGTTGGGGTCGAATCCCACATGGAATATAGTGCTAATTAAGTTGTATGCAGATTAGTTGACTTTTAATCATTCGTTTTCATAAAATAAATAGGGGGATTTGATTCATTTTACAAATTAATGGTTTCAGTTAAACGAGATAAAATAAGTGTAGTAGTATTCGAATTCAGAGAAAGAGAAAGCTAGGGTTATGTCCACCTTGTAGTTTTCAATACTTTCTAACTCTGGGCTTTACGAATTCATACATGCATCATGCTTACAGAGAAATGTATTGTATTTAATAACATAATCCTAGTGTTTCTCAACCATCAAAGACTAATTTACTTTAGTTCTCTCAAATCAAAAGTGTTTACCAAAAATAATATGAAATCTCCAAGTAGTTAATCCTTCTAAGGCATTAACATATGAAATAGGGGTTGGTAATCCTATTTTCTTGTCACTAATCTTATTTTTGAACAACAACCTTTCTTTTGAACAAGTTATGTTTTAAGGCATATCCTCTATGTTTGCAACCACGAGAATTCAAGATAAACGAAGAGAGTATGATGTAAACAAATCAATGCATAATGAATTCACAACCCAAAGTAATAGATTGTATGCTACAAGGCTTCCATAACCCTAACTAATAAACTTAGCTACTCATGAATAAAATGAAAATCACAATAGAAATATTCATCATACCAAAAACTAGAAGACAATCTTGGTGTGCGAATACTGAGAGCAAGAGCAAAAAAAATTTTTCTCTCTCTCTCAAGCTAAGCCGCCCTTCTCTGCTCTCTCCAAAAAAAATACAGAATAATGAATCCTCCTTAAAAATTCAGCATTAATCCTTTTAATAATCTTATCTCTCATAATTGACTTCTAGGTCCCTGAACTAATTATAAATGAAAAAATAGTCTTGGACATGGTTTCTAGGCGCCACATTTGGTCTAGGTTGCTACTCTCTCTTGTGTCATATGCCATCCGCATTCTATAGTCCTATAATGTCTTCATCTACCTCATTAATACCTAAAATCATGTTAATCATATCAGTTAGCTCAATTACATAGAAGTAGAGTAAAAACATAAGAAACTAGGCACTTTTTTCTCTAAACGTAGCTAAAATATGGATAAATTATGGTGCTTAGGTGTATAAATACACCCAAGATCACATGCTGATCAGGAGGATTTGCATACGTGAATCGGTGATGATATTGTTCTCACATATTACCCATGAATCACTTGATCAATGGCTAACTTCTCAGCTTGACCCAAAGAAGGTAAGATGGTTGTGAAAAATGTCTAGTTCTACGTTGAAGCTCCTCATATCTTTCAATAGCTCACCAATACATTATCAAAAAGGTCATTCTGGTAGTAACAGTAAAACACGAGGCACAAAAGGTCAACAATCTATAAATAAGAAGTGTATTGGCGTCATTAGCTCTTATACAACTTACTACAGAGTAAAGACTTTCATCATCATCATAAGCATAGATCGTGAACATAAATGCTTTTCAAATGTATTTGAAAGGTCCTTAAGATTCTCCATATTGTGTCATAAAAAATTAAATATACTAATCGAGATTCGAGGTAGGTTGAATAAAGAAGTTCTGGAGTTCCTTGCCTTAGCACATATTGAAAACGAGAGCAACATAGAAAGCTATTCACTCACCATAACTGAAGTAAAATAACTTATGACATAAATAACTGGATTTTGGTACAATAACCTTGAGAATAATATTAACATTACAGGTGTTCTATTAGTATTTTTCCATTCTTTATCACTGAAGTTAGTCGAGATGAAAATAATCAAATGCAAGAATGTTCTTCGAGAAGATTCCACCTAACTGTTTACAAACTAATCAGTTCAATTGAAAAGCTCGGATGATGCAAAACAAAATCTATCAGGTTGGTGATTCGATTCATTGATACTCAATCTCGTTAATGTAGAGGTTCTTAAACCCGAAGCAATTTCTATTTAAGATCCCATCATATGTAAGAATCAACTGATAAATTTCAAGTTCTATTTAAGATCCCATTATATGAAAGAAAAATAAGATTCAAGTTCATTAAATAGAGAAGGCATAATGTCATTGTATTCTGAAAGAATGAACAAGAGGTGTATGCAAAATCCATCAGTGCAAATCAATTATATAGTTTCTATAAACTTTCTTATAGTACAACAAACCAAATGAAAGTACGAAACCATTTCAGGATTAAGTGGCCAGGGTTCAAATTAATAAGCAGAATCCACTAACTTGACAAAATACTTGCATATTTCTCAGGGCAAATATGGTCTACTCCAAGGATTATTTCACCATTATTATTATCAATGAACTGATTCCTTAATGGAACATAGCCAGGGAAAGGAATCAAATTGGGAAGAAGCAAGAAAATTATATTAATAAATATTTTTGTATTAAAATTTACTTCTATAAATAAATAACATAATATATTTGAGAAAACATACTTGGTTCAATCGTTTGAGTATATTGCAAAAATTGTCTTGTACGTGGAGAAAATAAGGATCGGTTTTCGTCCTTAAGTAGCAAATTTGGTAGAATTTGATTGTAAACAAAGAGAACTATGAAGATGTGATTCCATCCATAGCTAATAGTTAAGAAAACAGAATCTAAAAGGCCAAAAAACTTCAACTAAATCTTCAATCCATCTGAAAAATCTGAACAGAGACAAACCTATATTGAATTAAACACATAACTTTTTAGTTCTACTACAAGTCTCCAAAGAACTTTTTCAATTCAACACAACAGGGAAACAAACCCATAATAAACTTTCAAATACTTGCTCAATCTTTAACCTACAACCCAATATTCCTAATTTCAACATTTACACAATAATTATCATTATTTCAAATACTTTGCGTGTGCTTGGGTCAACAAAAAAGAGAGAAGTGAAGTAAAAAATCCATCGAGAAAATGGATTAAAAATATGAGCTAACTTACTCTTAATGTTACCTAATAATGTAGTTGATATGAAAATATGATAATAGTTTAGCCAGATGACGTAGTGGAGAACTAGATCTTGCAATTTAAGAGACCCAGACCTTGCAATTTTGAGAGAAGCAGATGAAATTGTTTGATTTCCAGCTTACAATTTTGAGAGAAGCAGGTCTTGCAATTTTTTTGGGGTAAATGAAGACGAGTCGTCCCTTAGCTTTTTTTATTTCCAACAGTAATATTAAAAGTAAAAAGAATGGCACGTAAATAACATTTGATGTTTTATTTTTTTTCCCTCTCAAAGCTCCCAATTAACATTTGGGACCAACTAAAAAAAAAAGAATTAAGGACCGAATTTTCCACTTTCGCAATAAAATATAATATTAAGGACTGTAATTTAATCTCTTCCTAAAAAGAATACTTTTAGAGACTAAATTATTGACTCGTGCCTGAAAGTTGGTCTTAAATAAACCTTTTTCTTATAGTGTTAAGATTTTTTTTAGTTTTTTTTCCTGAGTTGTATTCAAAAAGTTATGCCCATTTTTTTGGGCATTACGCAAGTGCGTCCAGTCGCACGCCTATGCAGAAAGGCAGTGGGACTACAAATTCTGCGGGCACCCAAAAGACTTTTTTTTCAAAAAAAATTATTCTTCTCTCTTTCTTTTAACCCCTAAGTGATTTTCACTCCTCTCCTCATCCTCCGACATAGGTATGTTCCATCCATATATTTTAAATTATTTTTAACTATTTCTAATCATTAATTAGGATTTCTAATAAAATTCTACACTACAAATCATAGCATTTTCAAATAACTCATCTCCAAGAGTCAAGAAAAGTAATTGTGGTCCTTTTTATTTCAAGATCATATTATTGTGTGAATTTGAAGTAACTAAGGTATGTAGGACTTCAATAGGGTTTTTCTTTCACCCTTAAGTCCAAAACTCCTCAATTTTAATGAATTTAATCTCATATTAGTAATTTACTAATCCTCTTTCAATTCTCACTTTACATAGACCAAGTTCTTGATTTTATTGAAGTATTTCTTGATGATTTTGATTTTTAATAATATTGTATTGATTTCTATGTTTAGTAAGATTCTACCTGTCACCATTCTTCGTTCTTGACGTGAATTTGTATATAATTCTCGAAACTTATGCTTTAAAGGATGAATTTTAAACTCTCTTATATTATTACAAATATTCAAGAAGATAGATTAAACCCATAAAAGGGTGAATTTATGATAGTTTCAAGATATAAAATTTAGTAAAGACTCATGCTTTGCAATAGATAGATAGTGATTCAAATCTTTTATTGAGCATATTATTGTATGAATTATTTTTAGAGGATTATTGTAACGCCCCAGAAGTACACTCTAGTCATTACACGGTGCTCAAGACAACAAGTAGTCCCAAGCTAACCCTTTTAGCATTCTAACAACTTTGAAACTCATAGTAAAGATAAACTACTCATGCAAATTCTCGAAATACTGAATTAATATGTTAACTAAAACTAAATTAATATCTTACTGAAAGTCTTAAACTATAAAATCTTGAAAACTAACACTTTTAAGTCTAAATAGAAAACAGTCGGATAAGTTTTTACTTCTAACTAGAGATCCACTGGGACAAGCCCTAGTAACCCAACTCAAACTGAAATCAAATAACTAGAGTACTTTATCAATAACAAATCTGATAGAGTGGGCCCTCGAACTATAAGGATTCACCAAGAACTGGGATGTAGGTCGATATGTTCGAAACCACGCTGATGGAACTAAGCACCATGACCTACATTATAAGAAAATATAGCACATAGACATATATTTGAATCAATACTTCTGAAATATACTGAGTATGTAGGGGTAAATGCATAAGTAAAATAATAACTCAATGTTCATATAAAAATTTTAGATGATGCACGACAATTGTAAATGGCTCACTTTGAGCTTGAATAATTGAAAGCTAAAAATCATAAATCATGAATAATAAAGCATACTATATAAATCTTATTAGCCATAACACTTAGTTCTAAAAATTGTATTGTTACTTTTTCTTTTGGGTGGTTCTTCTAACCAACATAAACTATGTGAGCTATCATGGAGTCGAATGTCTGACACCTACATTGGCAGAGCTGTTCTACCTTTGTCATCGAAATAGAACCTAACTAGAGTGATCACTATACTTAACCCATATTGAGACTTAAACCTACAGTGGCGTGTAGTTCTGGGTCATATGACCTTGGCCTCATACCTAACTCGGTGCTAAATACTACTCCCATATTACTTAAATGCTCGCTCTTTAGAAAATTCACCTTAATAGCATAAGGATTTATAATGAAAATCAGTCATGCTTCTCTTTGCTTTAAACTGTAATCAAAATGAATAAATGTGGATTCTATCTCTTAGCTTAGGATTAAAAGATCAATTCTTGCTTTAATTTTTTATATAATATTATCAAACAATACTTAAAAGCATAATCTTCTTGAAGTCTCAATACTCAAACTTAGGACTTAAAACTCATGCTTTAAACTCATATCAATTCATAATAAAATTTCATGCTCAATATAATTCTTGAAATACTTCAACAATAACAAGTCAAGATAGTGCAATCTCATTCATAATATAAATCTTGTAAGTTAGAAACATAAACATAAGCATTTATTGATATACTCAAAGCTTAAAATCTCATAATAATTACATTCTTCAAGAATATATATACTTGGGTATAAACCCTACTTCAAAATAAGTGAAAAAAATCATAAAATCATGCAATTTGGGCACATGGGTGAAAGAAAGACCTTGTTTATAGCCCCACATACCTTATTAGGCTTAATTTAATATAGAAGTTGACTTTGAACTCTTAAAGATGTTCTTGAAGGCTTCTTTCTAAAAATTATTTTACTAAGAGCCTTAAATTCTTGATTATCTTGAAGAGGATATAATAGAGTTTTGGAGTTTTTGGAATTATGTTAGGGTTTCTTAGAGAGGAAATTGATGGAGAATGAGTGTATAATTCTTAAACCATCATTCAATCTTATGTTTTTACAACTTGGGGTGATGGTAAATGACTTAATTGCCCCTCTGGAGATTAAAGTCACAACTGAAATACCGTTTGGGGGCTTGGCACAACATGATGACAACCTCATCTCTATATTCAGCGCGATGCGGCATTGATCTACTGGAATCAAAATCCAAACACGACCCAAACCTCATCTAAAAATTCTGAAACTTCTCTGAGACATGCTTCTTACACCTCTGAACATGAATCAACTCAAAAACCATTGTCTCAGTGTCCAAAAGGTCAACTTAAAAATCCGTGAAGTTAAGAAGTTAAAATAAGTCTAAGTCTTCAACACGTAGCTAAATTTTCAAGTTTTAAGTCTCTTATGCAAGTATTATGAGCTGAACTAAACTAAGAACGTATGATGTATTACAATCATTTAGCACTCAGTGGATACAGATTTAGATAACCCAAATTCCAAACTACATGCCATCATAGGATTTTGTTTTCACTGCAATGGTCGTTGATATTTAATCAAAAAGGCTTATTTAGTGGATTAACATATAGATAGATAGGTACTATACCTTGGCAAAGTATGAGAAAACCCTCCCAACTAGATTATATGTTGAAAATCATTAGCTTAAGTGATGTATGTAGATTATACACAACTCCCACCTAAAAATATTTGTGTTATTTAGCCATATCTATTATGATCATCCTCATGTTTTTAGTTAGCATGATTTCAAATATGTATTTCAGAAAGCTTTATTATGATTTTAGATAAATCATTTTATGTTATTTGTTATTATTCTTACATACTCAGTACATTCGAATGTATTGATCGCATATTTCTTTTGCCTATATTTTTCATATGATATAGATTCCACCGCTCACTCTCACTCACGTGGTTAGGTATTCATCAGCTCAGACATCTATGGTGGTGAGTCCTCATTATTTGAAACTTATTTATATGCTCTTTTTCATCTACTTCTAGACATTGTTTTAAGGTTAGTCGGGGGCTTTGTCCCGACAAATTATGTTATTCAGTTTAGAGGCTTTCAGACATTAGAATATGGTTTGTGTTAGCCCTTTGGGCTCACTAATTTTTTTTCTTTAAACTTGTAGTTATGTCTTAAACCTTATACTTTAATAGTCAAGTGTACATACGATGCACGTGTACCTCATGTTAATCCATAAATCGATATGAAATATATAAATATAAATATAACAATTGACTTTAAAAATTGAAGATAGACAGCTTTATGCATCCAGGCATCCGTGAAGTATTGGTATCTTAATCATCTCCTACAACGTGAACTATCACACAATGGATGATAAAAAAAAATAATAATATAGTAATAGATCATAAACTACAATAAAACAATATAATTAAAACTAATTTTTATACAAAAATTCATCAAAGTTTGAGCAAACATTCATCTACCACTTGTAAACTACAAGATATGATTAAACCCTAACCTTTACAAGATAATTCCTCAAAGTCCGATCAAACATTCATCGACCACCTGTGTTAAGCAAAAAAAAACAACAGATAATACCTTTATAGAATCTACAATAATTGAGATATTAGAACAATACCATTAAAACTAATCTTAATATAAAAAATTCTTCAAAATCCGATTGAACATCCATCTACAATATAAACTTGAATAGAATAGAAACTATAACAAAATAGTATGATAATCAAGATATTAAAACGATTAAATCTAACCTTTTGTGATTATTATACGCCTCCTTCAAAGCTTATGAAAAAAGTTGTTATAAGAATATATTTTCTAACAGCATTACTTAAATAGAATGTAATTTCTATAAGGTAATATTTTAAGTGATTTAGAAGTGTAAAATATTAGAACTTCTTACGTAACTAAAAAAGAAAATATTTAGTAATAATAAAATTTATAGTTCACTTTTATTTACCATATTGTTATAAAATATTGATAAGGTAAATGTTTCTTGCAAATTAAATTGAAATGCCCTGTAAATATTAACTATAGCCTAATAATTTGAAATGACATTTTTCTAATATAGAGGAAGACTCCTATATTTAAAAGAATTCGAAAGTTGGTAAAGTTTTATTTTTTCTAGAGTTAGTTTTTCTTACAAATTTAATTATATTACATAATTTAAGTAAGAAATGATTTATTACATAAAACTTAGTTAATTTAAATGTTTCAAATATACAAATATAGAGAAAAGACAATTTTATTTATTACAGAGTCTTAATGAAAGGTAAAAAGTTTAAAATCACTTTTCTGAGGGTTTTTACACTTTTAATATATAGTATAATGTACGTGTTTTGCACGTGTCCATATCGTCAATTAATATGACACAATAAGAAGAACAATTGTTTAAAAATAGTTGTTGATGCTACAGTAACAAAACAATTCCATTTATTATATAGTATTCCTATTAAATACTTTTGGTTTTGAAATTCTTTTTCAACTTATTCAAAATAGTTTTATTAAATATTTAAGTTAACCACATAAAATTTATCGCCTTCTTTAGAGGATTATGCAAGTAATTAAAGGAGATGACAACTTGAGTCATAAGTGACTATAGCTATGAACACTTTGTAATATATTTTGTGTTTAATTGAAGCAAATCGTAATTCAAGTGTTTGAATAAAAATGTATTATTCATGTATTTTGTCAATATATTATATTAGTACTATATTTTATCTAACATCTCTTCATATTATTGCATTTCAATCATTTTAATGAATTTATTTTATTTAAAATTTGCCTTAGATTAATAATTGCCTTGTAAAAATACATGAACCTATGTCTAGATAAAAAAAAAGTGATAGCATATAAAAAAGATAATATGAACAAAAAATATATATTCAAATTTTACTGTGATCAACCTAAAAAAAAGATACCGTCATTTTGATCTCCACAACATTGCTCTGCTTTGTCTTCATCAAAGGCAAAACTCTAGGAGACATTACTCCTGTGTAACTATGTGTGCATGAAAGAAAACCTACTCAACTGAATTCTCATAATACTAAAAATATACATCTAAATTTTTTTCGTCAAAAATAGAAAAAGATAACTATCTAATTATTTTTTTCATATATTTATTTTCTGACAGTTTTTTTCATATATTTTAGGAATAGTAAAGAAAATACTAAGCTAACGGCAACATAAATTTAAAGTAGAACTTATCAAATTGATTCTGAAATTTTATCTAATCTAAGGTCATATCCTCATTAACCACTTTTAATAATCATTAAGTATCACAACAAACTTATTAAAATAAATGATTAAATCAAAATTAAATTAATAAAAAATAAATGATTTAGAGAGCTAAACAAAACATGACCACAAGGGGAAAAAACAACATGTGAAATATAATAAAGAGGTGTAAGCTTCTAAAGGAAAAAATTGAAACTAACATGCAAAACAAGAAACAATACGTATAATAATCAATAAAAAACAATGCTTAAAAGAAACTCTTATTCAACTATTTTTCTTAATAAAGGGGTGATATATATAACAACCACTTAGAAGCTGTTTATTCAGTGTGTTCCTCACGTGAATTGGGAATTTTTTTCCGTATTAAAAAGTTTCCTAAATATAAAAGGAGTGGTTTAATGTTTATTGTGGGGACAAAAAAAACTACATAAACATGAAAATAAAATTTATCATACTTTTTCTTCCAAAATTGCTACAATTCCTTATTTTAAAAATATATTATTTTCTTACCATATATTTTAGAACTCTTTAATTTTAAATTTTAAATATTATAAATATAAAAATAATAAAAAGACACTTTTGTCTATTGCAAAAATTTTTAATGATGGACAAAAAGTTTAAATCACTTTTCTAAGGGTCTTCACACCTTTAATATATTATAGATTATAAATTATAGATGTGTTCGGTTTCAGCTTCCACTTTGTATTATTCTTTATGCTTAACTTTTTTCTGCCAAGGATTATCTTGGGACCACTTGTGGTTTCAAGCCTTGTGTCTCGGCTAAGAGGTAGACTTAGATTGCGACAGTGCTAATATGTCGAATCTTTGACCTTTCTTGTATTATAGTCCTTCTCCACCTTTGTTTGATCTTACCAAATAGTAATACAACAACAATAACTCCAGTGTAATATACTATTTTATTTACTCAAAACATACTTTACCCTCAATGTATAAAATAATATTATTTGAATTAAAGGTTACTTCTATTCATTATAATTTTTGTGTTTTTTTTGGAGAATTTATTAAATTTAGTAATGAATGTATGAGTGTTAATTTTAAAGAGTAAATGAAGGAGTTTATTCTATATTCTTTTAGTTAAATAAATTATTTTTAACCAATAGAAAAACATCAAAAGTGGAAGGGGCTGGATCAATACCTCTAAGATAAAACTTAGTTCTTATTCAATTTTTTGTTAAAAGAAATTATTCTCAATAATCATCAAATTTCTAGGTTAAAAAAATGAGCTACCTATATTTTAGAAATAAATTAACCACAATGTGAAGATCATAAAGGAAATTGTATGGATCGACTTAAGGTCAGACTACTACATCTAGGCATGGATATACTGTAGTGGGTATGAATTTCCAAAAATTTATTATCTTTGGTAGTTTATATACTTATAATAAGATATTTACTATGACTTAAAAGATATCTAGGTGGCTATCTAGTCATAGTAAGAACAGCTTCACTTGTGGGTACCATAGTTGTCTCGGTGTAACAATTGTCATGGTTGTTTATTACTATTTTTTTCATCATTATCATTTTATACCTTTTCATAGTTGTTATGGTATTTATGATACGTGAGAATGAATAGCACGATTCTTGAGGTGGTTTTTAAGAATTATGCAGGTTTTCCATCTTAAAAGATTGATATTATAGACTTAAGTCAAGATCTGTATAAATTGAGATTGTATCAAACTTTTATCAGTCATCAGCTTCACAACATAATTTTTGAGTTAGGAACTATTGTTCTGAATTCTGAGATATTCAAATGAGTTTTGGAAGAGTTTTTGAGTTTTTCATGTTGGAAACTTAAGAGAATTGATTCAAAGTAAACCTTTGATGTGAGAAAGGTTGTTTTTGAATTTTGATGATTCCACTAGGTCTGGAGGGTGATTTTTGATCTAGTTGAAGATTTGGTCCAACTCCTAGGCTTTTGAATGTGTTTTGAGTTATTGTTTGAAAATTTAGTGATTTCTAAGTCAAGAGTTCACTTTGGTGAACTCTGATTACTATGACCTGCTTAGACGTTTTGATGAGTCCATCAAGTTTGAATTATATGTTACAAATTGATCGCACTATTGGTATGTGTCTAGGAGATCTTGGGTGAGTTTTAGATACTTGTTCGAAGTATGAATTTTTATGTCATTGAGTTTTAATATTACGACCTAAATAAAATATGATCTATTTGGTGTTTGAATGAAACAATTAGATTTGTATCGAAAGTGTAATGACCCACTCAATCATAATTAAAAGACACTTTATTACGGGAGTAGAATATGAAAAATTTTGAAAATACGATCTTGAATTAATATGGAATAACGCAATTAAAAATTTTAAATTTGATATTTTGGTTGAGTTGAATTCATCCCTCTATAGCAAAAAAAAATTCAGCTATAACGGTGTGGGCATAGTGAACGGCAGGACGCTATAGTGGTATGACTGGAGAAAAACCTTAGGTCCATTTAACTCTGTTTTCTCCTCTTCAATTATAATGACATAGTTTACTTTAAAAATCTTCTTAGGATTACCTCATGTCCTAGAAGAAATGGAGTGGAGGAATTTCGTATTAATGAATTTTTTTTTCATTGATTTCACATCAATATTCACCTTCACAAAGTCAAAAACTCACATTTATGCTTTTGTAGCAGCTGCTTGGCGTCCAGATAAGCTAAGTTTAACTGCGCAGTTTAGATCTGAGTTAGAAATCATAAATATGACGTAGATTGATGGTGGATTGCATGCTTAGCCATTCGTACATGATGTTTAAATGGATAAAATGGATGAAAATCCAGTTAATTAGGTGTGAAAGTGTTGTTATATGTAACGACCCGATTTCTCAAGTCGTGATGGCGCCTACCTTATCCCCTAGGAGGCAAGCCAAGCCATATCTCGGAATAATAGGTAACGGGCTAATAGGCAGAAAACAGAAAAGATCCCTTATAATGATTGCAATAGTAATAACAAGTAACAAACAGAAAAGAAACATATCTCATATAATAAACCGAGGGAAGGAAAAGGACCAAATACATAAAAGAATCCCTCTCATGACCTGGTAAGGCCGGTACTAGAGCCACTACTAAAATATACCCAGAGTACTAGACAGAATCAAAAATATACCCAATATACACAAGCAATCTAGAGTACAAAAGACTAAACTAGAGTAGATAGAGGAGGATTAGCCTCAAACAACAGGAAGCTCACCCTACTCTGAATCAGTACTAGAAGATAGGAATCACGTCAATGTCGGCTGCTACGACTCGAATTTGCATCAGGGAAAAGATGCAGAAGTGTAGTATGAGTACTGAAGCAACGGGTATTCAGTAGGCATCATCGGTCGACTAAGCTCAATACAGAAAAGGTATAACTACAATGCGAGGGTCTAATCTAAGTCGACAGTAAAAAGGGACAGAAAGGTAAACAATTGTCAAGCTACGCCAATGAGATAAAGGAATAAATGTAAGCAACACAGAAAATAAATAATGAAATAAATACAGACAAATCAAATATAACCTAACTAGGCCCTCATAATCCCGCTAGGCACACAAGATAACCTAACTGGGGGCCCATAAGCCTACTAGGCATACTGAAGAAGACAATTAACCCAATCGTACCCCCTAAGCTGGTGGAACACACAAGTAGAAATTAAAGAAAATAAATGTAAATAATCTGTAAATGAGTCAATCCCAAGAAATCATGATAGTCATCCAGATGTGCACTGGACTTGAACCGGCACCAATGGGTAGTAACGAGAGGCCAGAAATCGGACTCAAACCAGTAGTAATGGATAATAACAAGAGGACACATGCCGAATTCAAACCAGACATAGTGGGTAATAACGATAGGCCACATATATATAACTCATAGTCAGATGCTGGACTTGAACCGGAACTCAGAGGAACCACGATAAAAATTAGATGCCGGACTCGAACCGAAACTCAGATGAACCACAACCATAATCAGATGCCGAACTCGAACGGGAACTCAGAGTAATCACAACCATAATCAGATGTCGTACTCAAATCGGAACTCAGAGTAACCATAATCACCAAATGCCGGACTCGGATCGAAACTCATAGTAACAATAATTAAATGTCGGACTCAAACCAAAACTCATAGTAACCATACCCAACGGTAATATTAAAATCTATACCATGCCATAACAATGTCAGCATCTAAACAATCATCCTCCAATTTTAATTAAAAAGGAATAAATTCAAGATTTTGCATTTTAGTTTCACGTTCTAAAGTAATAGATGCTATATTATATTAAAAGATAATATTTCAATATTTACTAGAACGGGGTCCTAATCCGTATAAATAAGACAGTTTATATAAATCAAATAATACATATCTACAAGCACTTATCCAAAACTAGTATAATAGTTTAAAATTTCAGTAAATAAGCTCAATCCAAAGATAGGGTAAGCCTAGCCTACCTGAACGCCAAAACTAAAAAGCATTTTCATAAAGTCTTAAAATAATGCTAGTAGAATCGAAGCTTGAATATGTTGATACAAATAATTATTTCTCCTTTGATTTCTTTTTTTTTTCACGTCAACCACTGGTTAATAACGACAAAGGCGTAAAACATATAGTAGTAATTGGAAGGAAATGCTTCTGTTTCTTTTTTTTTTTAAACTTACAGTGGCCAGGAAGTCACATTTTACTAACTTTATTTTTCTGCCACACTCACACAAATCTTAATTGCTAGCCACACGAATGAAACTTTAAGGAACCCACTTCCTTCACTTCCACGTGGAAGTAGAGGTGCCACTAAATCACTTTTAAATACTTCGCTATATATATTCACATATTGCATAAGTTCGTGATAAAATAATTATCATATTTGGAATATACCATAATTAATACAAAATTATTTCAAATAAAATCTCTATTATATAGTAATAATAATAATAATTATAATATTTTAACATTTCTAAATTTACTATCCCCACTTAAAATATTAATAAATTATAAGAATCTATTATAAAGTAATATAAATATATCTTCACTTAAAGAATTTTACCTATATCAAAAATATTCTAGAAAGGCACTAAATTATATTTCTACAAAATGCTAAATTAAATTAAATAATTCACGATACATTAGATATCCCCAAAATTAATCCGACGAATTGTCTAATAATCGAACTATCAGTCCTAGCAAGTCATAAATAATTTGGGGACAGTTTTATAAAATCTCTGGATACTGAAAATGTATGAAAATGACTATAAGGGTCATTACAACATCCACTACTAAAAGGACTTTCGTCCGCAAAAGTAAAGCATAAGGACGTACCTGAGGGCTCAAACAAGTAGGGATACTGAACGCACATATCACGCCTGGGAGAGAGGCTAGGCAGGCCAGTCGAAACCATATCAAGGAACTCGCGAATCACGGGGATGGATTTAAGCGATAGACTCTCAACACTGACATCCCGAACATAAGAAAGAAATGACTCACAACCCCTCAATATCAGTCTCCTAGACAGAATGTAAAAATAATCTCATCGACACGCAACTAAGAGAACCCTGCCACACAATCGGGGTATGCCAGGCAATGCTAAAGTAAGGACTTAGCAAAACAATCCAAGACCGCATAATAAGGAGATAACCAACATGCCTGAAACCACATCAAAATCTACCATATCTAGGATAATGAGATCAACTTGAGTACCAAACTCCCGAACGATCACCAAACACAATCTATATACCTAATCCACTACTAAAGAATCACCTAGAGGGATAGCTATATGCAATGTAACAAGTAAAGACTCTTAACATGAACCCAACCACAATGCAAAATAATTTAAAATATATGAAAATGTGAAACCTGGATCAAACAAAGCAAAAGATGGCTGACGGCATAGGAAAATCATACCTAGTACAATATGCAAATTACTCTGTATACTAATGGACAGGGTGCCTATCGACCATCTCTAGAACCCTAGGGACTATCCCATGACTTTGTGCATCACTCGTACCTAACGACGATACTGACTTGATCGGTTGTGCAATCAAAACTGAAGACTCAATCACTCTACGTTGAGGACACTCATAGGCGAAGTGACCAACAACTCCGCAGTCATAACATACCTCGGGCACCCTACTCTGTCTAGAAGATCTGGCTAGTCTGGAATGACCACCTTTACTCGAAGATGCTAACTTAGTACCCCACTACGGCTGACTTCTACTCTAACCACTAGAACTAATTTAACTGGGTTGATCCCTGACCTCTGGGTCGGCCTAGACCCCTAACCGAAACTCTTGAAGCAGACCTAGGATCCTAATATCCGACTACCACTCCTCGCATCCTAACCATCTAGGTAAGGAGTGAACTAATAAAGATTAAAACCAACTCAAACCTAATGCATAAAAATGGATCAAAAAAATGAGATTGTTCCTTAAACATGCTCTGTAGCCTCCCGAAGATAGGATACAGACGTCTCTGTGCTGATCCGTGGGACTCTACTAAACATAGACTCTAGTACCAACAGTATCGGTGAAACCTAAGTTCTGATACCAAGCTGTCACAACCCGATTTCTCAGGTCGTGATGGCACCTACCTTATCCCCCCAATAGAAAAGCCAATCCATATCCCGAAATAATAGGTAATGGGCTAATAGGCTGAAAACAAAAAAGATCATGTATAATAATTGCAATAGTAATAACAAGTAACAAAAATAAAAGAAACATATCCCATATACTAAACCGAGGGAAGAAAAAAGACCAAGTACATAAAAGAATCCCTCCCACGACCTGGTAAAGTCGATACTAATGCCACTACTAAAATATACACAGAGTACTAGACAGAATTCAAAATATACCCAATATACATGAGCAATCTAGAGTACAAAAGACTAAACTAGAGTAGATAGAGAAGGATTAGCCTCGAACGACAGTAGGCTTACCCTGCTCCAAATCAGTATCGAAAGATAGGAATCACGTTAATGTCGGCTGCTACAACTCAAATCTGCATCAGGGAAAAGATGCAGAAGTGTAGTATGAGTACCAAAGAAACGGGAACTTAGTAGGCATCATCGGTCAACTGAGCTCAATACAGAAAAATGTATAACTACAATGCAAGGGTCGTATCTAAATAGATAGTAAAAAGGGACAGAAAGGTAAACAACTATCAAGCTACGCCAATGAGATAAAGGAATAAATGTAAGCAATATAGAAAAATAAATAATGCAATAATTACAGACAAATCAAACATAACCTAATTCGACCCCCATAAACCCGCTAGGCACACAACATAACCTAATTGGGCCCCCATAAGCCCGCTAGGCACACTGAAGAAGACAATTAACCCAACCGTAGCCCCATTAGATGGTGGGACCCACAAGTAGAAATTAAAGAAAATAAACGTAAATAATCTGTAACTGAGTCAATCCCAAGAAATCATGATAGTCATCCAGATGTGCACCAGACTTGAACCGGCACCAATGGGTAGTAACGAGAGGCCAAAAATCGGACTTAAACCGATAGTGATGGATAATAATAAGAGGACACGTGCCAAATTCAAATCGAACATAGTGGGTAATAACGATAGGCCACATATATATAACTTATAGTTAGATGTTAGACTCTAACCAGAACTCAAAGGAATCACAATCAAAATCAGATGCCGGAATCGAACTGAAAGTTAGAGGAACCACAACCATAACTAGATGTCGGGCTCGAACCGAAACTTAGAGTAACAACAACCATAATCAGATATCGGACTCGAATCGGAACTCAGAGTAACCATAATCACCAAATGCCGGACTCAAACCGAAATTCATAGTAACAATAATAATCAAATGTCAGACTCGAACCGAAACTCATAGTAACCATACCCAACAGTAATATTAAAATTCATACCATACCATAACAATGTCAACGTCTAAATAATCATTCGTCAATTTTAATTAAAAGGGGATAAATTCAAGATTTTGCATTTTAGTTTCATGTCATAAAGTAATAGATGCTATATTATATTAAAAGATAATATTTCAATAGTTACTAGAACGGGGTCCTAATTCGGATAAATAAGACAGTTTATATAAATCAAATAATACGCATCTACAAGCACTTATCCAAAGCTAGCATAATAGTTTACAATTTCAGTAAATAAGCTCAATCTAAAGGTAGGGTAAGCCTAGCCTATCTGAACGCCAAAAATAAAAAGTATTTCTGCAAAGCCTCAAAATAATGCTAGTAAAATTCGAGCTTGAACATGTTGATACAAATAATTATTTCTCCCTTGACTTTATTTTTTTTTCACATCAACCACTGGTTCATAAAGTCAAAGACATAAAAAATAGAGTAGTAATTGGAAGAAAATGATTTTGTTTCTTGTGTTTTTTTTCACTTACAGTGGCCAGGAAGTCACATTTTACTTACTTTATTTCTGCCATACACACAAAAATCTTAATTGCTGGACACACAAATGAAACTTTAAGGCACCCACTTCCTTCACTTTCACATGGAAGTGGGGGTTCCACTTAATCACTTTTAAGTACTCCGTTATATATATTCAGATATTGCATAAGCTCGTGATAAAATAATTATCATATTTTGAATATATCATAATTAATAGAAAATTATTTCAAAAAAAATTTTCTATTATATAATAATAATAATAATAATAATAATAATAATAATTTAACATTTCTAAATTTACTATCTCTGCTTAAAATTATTAATAAATCATAAAAATCTATTATAAAGTAATATAAATATATCATCACTTAGAGAATTTGACCTATATCGAAAATATTCTAGAAGGGTACTAAATTATATTTCTACGAAATGCTAAATTAAATTAAATAATCCACGATATATTAGATATCCCTAAAATTAATCCGACGAACTATCCGATAACCGAATTATCAGTCCCAGCAAATCATAAATTATTTGGGGACAGTTTTATAAAATCTTTGAATACCAAAAATATATAAAAATACAGCAAATTAATTGTAAGGGTCATTACATTATGTTATGATATTGAAATTGTTCATGAATTTATGTATTTACCTTGTTGTTCTCCATCCTTGTTTGATTAATAATCACATAGTACCCTAAATTTTGGTTAACCTAATTAAATACTTATTCGTTAAGGGTGGTTAGTGTTGATGGATTCAGAAGAATCTATGGTGATAACTAGAGGAATAGAAAATTAGTAATGTATCAAAATATTGGGATGAATGACTGGGGTGGGTTATAACCCATAAGTTACGTATGTAAATTGTAGATGATCATTTTAATGTAGTTGAAACTCAATTTGCATTATGTGTCCATAAAAAATCTTCCTTAGTATTGCTTGTACAATGCATGTTGAAGGAAAGTGAATGACTATTTATATCCTAAGTGTTAATCTCTTGCAATGAACTTATATGAAAACTTATTGGTCTTTATAAGTGTTGTTTATGCTATCATTATGATTATAATTGTTTTGATATATGTAATTTTATGGGATATACTGGTATTTAGACATCTTTAAGGGATTGGTTGGTATAAGAATGATAGACACTTGATGTCTAGAATTTTCTACAAGGACAAGAGTTGGTCCCTTGTAGATCATGACTAGTGGACGACCATAAGACCCTTAGAATGTACGTACAAGGTACAGGTGAGAATGACGATTCCTTGAGTAGAACAAATTTATTTCTCATTTGACATACACTGTATTATATTAATTACTTGAGTGAACTGGGTTAATTGCTTATTTGACATACACTATGCTACATTGGTTCAAGTGGAATAGGTTAAGAAGTACACAATGTTATATTGGTTCCTTGAGTGGACAGGGTTAATTGCTTAATTGATATACATTGCGTTATATTGGTTCCTTGAGTGAACTGAGTTTATTGCTTAGTTGACATACACTACATTATATTGGTCTCTTACATGAAGTGAGAAATGTGATAACTGGTGTACTGGACTTTTCTATGAACTGGGACTTATGTCCATGATTATTTCCATCGTTTGGAGGGATCCATGAGAGATCAGAGTTAAGATTAATAAAGAAAAGGTGATACGAGCCAAATGGCCATCTATGCTTTTGAAGACGTCATTGGATGCCAATGCATAAAGACTCAATACTTGATCACCTCAAGGACACAAGAACATGCATAGAGAACCCATTTTGAGCATGACATAAGGTAAACCCGTGTGTGCAAGATTGCATGGGAGCTTACCTTTGATGTCAATCCGAGAAGTGTTAAAGAATGACCCTATGATTGTGGAGCATTGAAGAAGAACCCTTCAATAAGGGTGTTTTGGGGATTATACTTTGTTAGAAAGATACTTCATGGCCACCCCTTTCATTAAGGGTATTGTGGTCATTTTTGTTATGTAATAAGCTAGCCTCTATATAGTCTTCTATTAAGTCATTTGATCTTTAGTTTTAGAAGGATAAATATGTGAAAGAATTCTTCTCTCTTTGAGAGTGTAACACCCTTAGTGTAGAGCTTGGATAAGCCATTAGTGTAGGGCTTGGAAAAGCCAATATTGTTATTTGCTTGGAAACGGTGGATCTTGAGGTGAGTTGATTCCCTGGCGGTCACCATAAGAACTTAGTACTTGTTAACTTATTTTGTAGAGGTTTTAGAGTTTTGATACACTCTTTAGTTTCTACCTAATGGGTTCTCTTTGTGTCAAGTTAGCTATCTTTTACTCTTTTTAAGTTTATGTTTGCTTTTTATATCGTGTTGTTGTCTTGTTGTTACGGGTAAAGGCTTATGATTGTGGGTTGTTTGCGGAATGTTTTGGTGTTGTAGATACCATTTGGTATTAGAGAATAGCTTGATCTTGTTCCTACTAGATCAAATCTTGGGATAGCTCACTTGAAAAATTAAAAAAAAAAAGGTGTTGAAAAACTGAAAAAACTCAAAAATAGTAATCTATCCACGTTTTTTGTATTTAGGCCAATTTAAAGCCTAGTTTTCTTGTATTTTCTTTTGTGTATTTTGTTGTTTCTAGTGTTAGTCCCTTCTTCACTAACACTTGTAGAGTCTAGATCTAAATTTTGAGTCATTTCCAAGTTGTTTTTGAACTTTAAAGGTTGTTGTTTTTTGAGCATTGGTGGCTTGAAAGAGTGATGTCGAGATTGTGGCTTAAAAACATTTTGTTGATGTTGTTGAGGGTTAGAGCTTGAAAAATGTGTTTTTGATGTGTGGGATCCAACTTGAACCATAGAACTCCAAGATTCAAAAGTTGTGTTCTTAGTGTTATTCATCATCTTCATATTTTGTTGAAGAGAAAATTGTTGTTTAATCTTAGAAATTGAAGAAAGAGAGTGTGTCTTGTTGTTAGTCTTGAAAGACACAACTCTAAGACATCCAAAGGGGAAAGGGGACAAAAGGATTTCAAAAGTTGTCTTGCCAAAAGGGAGAAAGTCCACCTACTAAGACTTACATAAAGGGAAAGAGCCAAAAGTCTTTCAAAAAGGTGTTTAGCCAAAAAGGTGCAAAAAAGTCAAAACACTTTTTGAACTTGAAAAAAGAACTCCAAAGTCTTGTTGTTACCCTCCCATAGCTGAAATTCTACCATTCCCCACTTGGAATTTGATCAATACAATTTGAAAACAAGAAAATTTCTCAAACCTTCAACAATTTTAACGTCCAATAGGAGGTTGCCACGTTATCACCCTAAAAAACAACCCTTAGGCTCAAAATTTCAGATTTTTAAGTTTTATTTCTTGTTTCTTTAGTTTCAATTTTCTTGATCCTAGTACTAATAGACAAACTAGTAATCACCTACTAGGTTGTTAATTAGTTTTTGAATACGTTTCTTTCGTTTCTTCATTATTTGTGTGCTTTTCTCATTTGTAACTCGTAGTAAATTCTTTGTTTTAAGTTTGTAAGTGAATTTGTTTTGTGTCTTGAATCAATCAAAACAAGAATCCATTTTGGCTGCCAAGTAGGATTGACATCTTATTGACTACCGGAGTATAAGAAACTTTCAATATTCGCCGCTCCAATTGTGAGAATCACAAAGGTGAGTGTATCGAGTATTAGTAAAGAGCTTTTACTACTAATCTTGTTTGTTTTATTTTTTTTGTTGCTTTTTTTTTTATTTAGGTACCACGGCGGCCCACAATTTTAAGGGCACGTGTAATCGCATCCATGACGATCTTGAAGATATGCAACGGCACATTGAAGTTATACGCCAATTGTTACCCAAACTCTTCTCTCAAAATCCAATTGTCCAAAAAACTTGTGATGAGAGCTTCCCGAAGGAAGTTACTGCCCAAGCTTGTGATGGACTTTTACACCGAGGTAAAGATGAACACACTCATGAACGTCAAGCTAACTCTTATATTTTTGTACATGCGAATGATAATTGTGTGGCTAGTTGCCCATTGAGTGTGAGTTGTAGCTTGCCTATATGTGAGTCTATTGTTTCTTTTCCACTTGATGATGATGTATTTGTTGTGACTCTGGATACACTAGTTGATCCTATTGATGATCGAATCGAACTTTCTTGTAAGATCGATTTATGTCCACCCAGTGTGGAAACCATTGTGTTAAATAAAAGTATATCGTCCTGTGAAATTTATGTTGATCAACTTTTGTGTGAAAATTGCTCAACACTCGAGGATGTGTGTGATGTGATTAATGAATCTCAAGTATGTGATGATGTTGAAAATGTTGATCAAAGCAATAGGAGTGAACCTATGAGCTTGCCCTTTGATTCTAATATTTGCTTGGCTCATAGGGAGAACCATGTGCTTCAAACATCTTTAAAACTTGATAATGAATTTTTAGAAAGTGAACTTATTTGTTCCAAATCTACCCACAGGATAGATCATGCTCTCTTTAGGTATAATGTCTTGTTGAAGATGGTATAATCACTCCCAATAAACCTAGAGGTAAGAATGATGGTATAGCTTGTCTTGAAGTTTATAGCCTATATGCTAACCCACTATGGTGTAACAACATTTCTCCTAAAGATAGAAATCTCTTTTTGCAAGATAAGAGTACTCTTAAGGGTAAGAAATGTATAGTCCTTCTTGACAACTTAAGGGAAAAGGTGTCATTGATTCCTTGGGGTAATGTTTTTAAATGTGCATCCTTGCTTGACAGACTTTTGCTTAAATTACATGAATCCCAACTTATAGATGCCAAGTTGTCTATTTGTTTGAAGAAAAGAGAGTGTATGTGCTTAAATGCTTTGTCTTCACCCATGCATGTCTTTATACTTGATTCTTTCCTATACTACCTCTTTGCCTATGATGACATCCATGATAGTTTCAGGTTTGCATTAAGTAGAGGTATAGGTTTTGTTGGTTGGCCACTTGTTTGAATGACAAAGTTATGTGGGATTGGTGGACTTTGATACCAATAGTGGCACCACATTTGATGAGGCCATTTGAAGAGGTAATGAAACAATTGTTCTTTGTGGTTCCTAAGACAAAGGTAGCCTTACTTTTTGAACTTAGTGATACCATTACGACCTTTGTAGTTTCTTTATCTCTTGATACTTGTCATAGCCATTTCTTTTGTAACATTCTTACTAAACTTTTCTTGACTAATACAAAGGATTCATGGTTATATCTCAAGTATGTACCACCTTGGCATGATGATGTTATTTGTTGTACTAACCCTAACCCTTATGCCATAAGGAAGTTGTACTTGTTTGTCCTTTCTTTAGTTTTGCAAGTTATGAATTTGCGGTCGAATCCTTTTCAAGAAAGGGAGGATGATACGAGCCAAATGGCCATCTATGCTTTTGAAGACGTCATTGGATGCCAACGCATAAAGACTCAAGACTTAGTCATCTCGAGGACACAAGAACATGCATGGAGAACCCATTTTGAGCATGACATAAGGTAAACCCATGTGTGAAAGATTGCGTAGGGGCTTACCTTTGATGCTAATCCAAGAAGTGTTAAAGAATGACCCTGCGGTTGTAGAGCATTGAAGAAGAACCCTTCATTAAGGGTGTTTTGGGGATCACACTTTGTTAGAAAGATACTTCATGGACACCCCTTTCATTAAGGATATTGTGGTTATTTTTGTTATGTAATAAGCTAGCCTCTATATAGTCTTCTATTAAGTCATTTGCTCTTTAGTTTTGGAAGGATAAATATGTGAAAGACTTCTTCTCTCTTTGAGAGTGTAACACCCTTAGTGTAGGGCTTGGATAAGCCATTAGTGTAGGGCTTGGAAAAGTAAATATTGTTCTTTTCTTGGAAACGGTGGATCTTGAGGTGAGTTGATTCCCTTGGCGGTCACCGTAAGAACTTGGTACTTGTTAACTTGTTTTGTAGAGGTTTTAGAGTTTTGATACACTCTTTAGTTGCTACCTAATAGGTTCTCTTTGTGTCAAGTTAGCTCTCTTTTACTCTTTTTAAGTTTATGTTTGCTTTTCGTATCGTGTTGTTGTCTTGTTATTGCGGGTAAAGGCTTGTGATTGTGGATTGTTTGCGGACTATTTTGGTGTTGTAGATACCATTTGGTATCAAAAGGTTATATTCCATATTGTCTACTTACTAAATGAATAAGACAAAGAGAGGTATTTTATAGTATATTATAGTGGAGTCAAGGTTGTTGTCCCTGTTATGTGCCTATATTGACCGTGCTTGTATGAATTTCTAAGGTTGTCAGTGGTGCATTGACTTGAGATTTTGACTGTGTTAGTTCTCTCTAGATAAACTTTGTAACGGGGTAAGTGAGGGTTAAGTATAGGCATAATATATAAATATTCCCTTTAACTTGCCCTCAAATCACATCTATGACCTCTAACTTTGAGTGTGCACAAGCAGATAATTAAACTTATATAAAGTTGAAAAAGTAGACACATACGTCCTATGAGGTATAATACACGTAGAAAAATATGTAGAACAAGAATTGGTTACGTAGGATGCCACATAGGACATATGTGTCTATTTATTTAACTTTATACAAGTTTAAGTGTTTACTTGTGCATACCCAAAGTTGGAGGTTATAGATGTGATCTGAAGCCAAGTTAAAGGGCATGTTTATGTATTATGTCTAAATATTATAAATTTGAGGTAAGGCTACTCATGAAGTGTTCACAGGTGTACGATGATATGTATGATTGGTGGTATATCAGTTGTTATTCTTGAGGCTGGGAATGCAGATATTATTGTCTTGTTAATTATTCCACATAGACTTAAATGAACCTAAAGTTACTAGAGTGTCAATGAATAATTGGATTAGTGGATCAAAGCTAAGTATTACATAAGGGTCTTAACGATGAATGATTAAGGATAAAGAAATCTTGAGGGTTGGACATCGTAGAACTCGTAGATATTTATGGAATTCGGTTGACTTGATGACATCGTGGATAATTGGTGGTTATGATTGATTATGATAAGGATAGTAAAAGCTAAGTGTGTTAAGAAAGATTATAATGGGATTCTTTAGGCTAAATAATCTTCAATTTGTATGCTTTCCTTCTGGATATTTATGTGATTTAATTCGGGTCAATCAATGATGCTTACCAATACGTGTTGTTTGTATAGATACTACTCTTGCTATACCCTTTTTAAGGTATAGTCTGGTTTGAGAATCGGTATATTTTTCATGTTTGACATGGTAAAGATATCCAATAGCTTTCATTATTGTTCCTACGGTAGAAGCTGAGTCATGTATACAATTTATAGTTTCTCTTAGTAGTTCTTGTACCTATTTAGACTAGTTCTTTGAAAATAGATTTTTCAGCTTGTATTTATAATTTTATGAATTGGTTGACATAATTAAAGTATTTTATTGTTTCTTATTCACTTCCACACATATTTTTAAATGGATGGTGAGGTTTCTCCTATCTAGGTTAATTAGAATAGGTGCCCGCATGATCCGACTAGTTGAGTCATGACAAGGTGTTGAACTATAACTCCAAATAATCAATGCATTTTGAGTCTATACGAGGGAGATATGATCATTTTAGTGCATATCGTTGTCGGAGAAGCCTAGGTCGCAATCACGGACCTTTAGTCGTGATCGCGAAGATTCACCATTAAAGGCTTTCGTGCGAAACTTTTGTCACAATCATGAATGGTCACCACCTAAAGTCCCAGCGATATTTATTTAAAAGACAGTTTTTGCTGATTTTCGTATTTTTTATATTTTGGGAGCTTGAAATCTTTGATTGAAACATTTTTTATTTGTTTTTCTCGTGTAAATATTTGCTATGTGTTTCTACTTTTATCATACTAATTTTTCAAAAATACTTGTTACATTTTTCATAATTTTGATTCCCAAAGTTGAGATTTAAGATCAACAGTTCAGAAATCAAAAGTTTTTTGTTTGATGATCAATTTGTGATGGATTTTTGTTGATTTGAATTCAAGATCCTTTTAGTCTAGGTAAATCAATTTTGGTAGTAATTTACTAATTTATCAATTATTTTATCATTTTAAATTGTGTTTGAACATGAAAAATTAGAGATAATGAGCTAAAAGTTAAGAAATCATATTTTGATGATTTAAAGGTCGATTTTAATTCTATTTTTGACGAAATTTCATATTTGAGTTGCTTAAGTTATATATAGGGGTGGGTGTTCAGTTGGTTTGGTTTGGCTTATAAGATTCGATTTGGTTTTTTGATTCGATGAAAATAATAACCAAAATCAAACTAAAATCAATTCGATTCAGTTTGATTTTTGTAATTTTAGCTTAATTTATTTTAGTTTGGTGTTTTGATTTACAAAATTTTCTAACTTGTTCAATTTTAATACCTTCATTTTTCTTAATATTTTTAAAATTGATCTTTTCAACGTCCTCACCGAAGGAAATAGCGCTTAGAAACCAACATTACTGACATTGTAGGTGGCGAGTCGTCGAAATATGGACCTACTTCATCGAACAATTTTGTAGACATCAGAGTCAATTATGTGGGAACAATTAGCAATGGAGCATCTCCAGCACCTCTCTTCCAGATCAATCTCCACCCAAAAATATGGCCCAACCTCTATCTCCATTCAAATCTATCAAACTAATGCCCCCGTCCTGACCATCAACTCCGTGTAATTAAACTGGTGTACAGCTTTTGAGGGAAGAATGGGTATAAAGTGGGGTCAAATAGTTTTATGGGTGTGCGGTACAATGACAGTGAGTGTGGAGTAGAGTAGGTCCCTATGGGTGTATAATTTTAGGGATTATTTTTTCAGATTTTAATAATTTTAGAGATTAGGGGTGTGTTTGGTATGAAGGAAAACATTTTCTGGAAAATGTTTTCCAGTTTTCTTCTGTTTGGTTGGCTTACAGGTTTTGGAAAATATTTTCCAAATCAACTCATTTTCCTCAAAACTAAGGAAAATGACTTCCCTTAAAAAAGTAAGGAAAAACATTTTTCAAAACTCTCTTTCAAAATCACTATTAAATTGAACTCAAAATCACCCATCCCTACTCCGACCCTCAATCTCCCACCCCAACCTCCAACTCCACCCCCACCCCCAACCCCACCCCAACCCCAACCCCTACCATTCAAAACTTTTTTCTTATCCCACCCCTTTTATCATATTCGTTCTCAGTCTTTTTGTTAAATATATACAAACACTTTTCGAAAACATATACTTATCCAATTTGCATAACGAACACACAAATATAATTTTAGTTTAAATAGAAAAAGTTGAAAAATCGGATCGAAATTTAATTTTGGTTTGATTTTTCAATTTTTCAGATTGGTTTTGGTTTCAAATTTTAGAAATTTGGTTAAACGGTTTGGTTTTCGAAATTTAAAAAAAATCGGATAAATCAAAAAACCAAAATTATATAAATAATATACTTCCTCCATTCCATTTTATCCGTCCCAAATTGGCTAAGTTGATGTCCCATTTTACTTGTCCCATTTTACTTATCAAGATAAGATAAACTTTTCTTTTCATGTTTTACCCTTTGCATTAATTACCTTTTCTTTAAATTAAAATGTAAACATCATTTAATAGGAGTACTTTGGTAAACTAGTCATGTTATTTATTATTTTTCTTAATTGTTGTGTCATCCCAATTTGGGACAAGTAAAATGAGACAGAGGGAGTATTATAATTTATAAAAAATGAGACAGAGGGAGTATTATAATTTATACATATATATATATATATATATATTTCATATTATATGTAAATTTACTAAAAATATAATATAATCTAATATAACATATAAATATATAAATTATAATCATTTAGTAAACCTAAATCCTAATATGTTGTTTTCCTTTTGATCGTAATAGTAACGTGAAGGCTGCAACGACGCTCATCCATCCTCAGTTCATTTGAAATTTCAACATCGCCAACGACAGTTACAGTCGTTTGCTCAGTTTGTTTGGTCAGTTCGTCACTGCCGCGTGCGTCCATTGTCGTCACACCAACGGTGATGACTCGGCGAAGTCGATATTTATGTATTTCATTCGTGTTAAATTAATTATATTTGAGAATGAAAATAAGTTGGAAAAAAAATTATTTTTCTAGAAAAATTGCCAATTTTAAATAGTCACTACTTTAATCTTCAAAATTGAAATAAAAATACGAAATAACCAAACCGAATTTGTAAAAACCGAACCAAACCGAAATAATTTTGGTTTGGTTATGATTGTTATTTTCGTCAATCCGAAAACCAAAAAACCATACCGATATTCAACAATCAAACCGAACAAACTAAATTCTCACCCCTAAATATAAGTAAGAAACAACTTATTTTTTTAGAAAATATTTCTCCTCCTTCATATCGAACACACCCCAAAAAATATTTGTTGAGATCAAAAAATATATTTCTAAAATGTATTTTTATGCTTTAGCTAAAGATTAAAATGTATTTTTTGAAAATTATTTTTTCATTTTCCAACCAAACATTACAAAATATTTTTCGGAAAATATTTTCCATCCACCAACCCAACATAGGAAAACAAGTAAGAAATCAACTTGTTTTCCAAGAAAACATTTTCTAATATTATGTTTTCCAAGAAAACATTTTCTAATATTATGGTGGGTTGTGTATATAATGTACTAAAAATTACACAAATACACAATTTATGTTTCTAATATTACAAAAAAAATCCCAACTCTCTAAACATATTACAAAATTCCAACATATACACAGAATGTTATGTATATGTTGGCTATGTTATGTATATTAATAGGGAGAGAGAGTAAAGTAAATAAAAAAGTGGGAGAGAATGTAATTACTTCCAAAAGGGTTGGTATTTATGTTATTTATACTATAATGTAATTACTATATGGGCAGATAGTAATTATATTGTGAAAATTTAATTTTTTTTATTAATCTTCTTAAAAAAAAAATCAAAAAACTGAATAAAATAAAAAAAATTGAAAAATCAAAATCAAAAGTATATTTTTTTTACAGTTCAGTTGGTTCAGTTTGAATCGGAATATGCCCAACTCTAATTATGGGTAGCCTGATTTTGAAATAAAAATTTTATTTTTGCCTTTTGTCATCTCAAGGTTGACTTTTTGGACCTAGAATTTAAGTGCCCGTTCGTCCATGAATTTTTTCCTTTTTTCCAAAATTATTTTCACTTTATTCCAAATTCAAATCCAAGTTGGTGTTTGACAATGAAAATTTCAAATATATTTTGGAGTTGTATTTAAAAAATTGAAAACAAGTAAAACATGTTGTTACTCTCACTTCTCTCTCATAAATTCGAAAACAACCTCAATTTAAATTCATGGCAAAACACAACTTCAACTCTAACTCCAAATATTTTTTATTTTCATGGCCAAATGTCCACTAATTATAGCATATGATTCCATTTTCTTAAGTAGAATACATATTTGTTCATAGGCTCTTTCACTACTAAAAAAAGACAGATTTCCGACCACTAAAAACTGACCACAAAATGTGGCCGGAAAAAACCAACCACTAGTGGTCGGTTTTTTATTAAAAAAAATTATATTTTTAAAAAAAACGACCACAAGTGGTCGCTTTTGTATTTTAAAATTTAAAAATAATAATTTTAATATTTATTATTATTTCCTTTAAAACTTAAAAAAAAAAAGCAAAAAAAAAAATGACCACTTGTGGTCGATTTTAATTAAAAAAATATAATTAAAATATTTTTAAAAACCGACCACGTTTTTAAATAAATAAAAAAATATAATTTTAAAAAACCGACCACTAGTGGTCGATTTTTAATTAAATTTTAAAAAATTAATTATTAAAAACTGAAGTGGTTGAGTTTTATTTTAAAAAGAAAAAAGAAATTTTTTTTAAGAAAGTGGTCGGTTTTTAATTATAATAAAAAATAATATTTATTTTAAAAAATAACCAATATAATAATAAAAGAATAATTAAAAAGTATTTATTAGGAATTAAAAAAAGTAAATAATTATATATATGATCTAATATATTATTTTTGAAATCGCACTAATCACACGTAGTCAATAATCAATATAATAATAATAAAAATCATTCAATCTTAGATTTTGTGAAAAAATTACAATAAAAAATATATCAAATAAAATAAATAAATTACGTTAAACATAATCTTTATATTTGTAATTATGTTTCAATTTATAAAATAAATATTTTTCTTTGTATATACGTTACATGATGTTAAACATGTATAATCTTTGTATAATGAATATATGTGTGTGTGTGTGTGTATATATATATATATATATATATATGTATATATATATATATATAACCGATAATGATATTATACTACTATTGCAATCATAATAATGTAATATATAACCGATAATTCATCAGAACATAATGAATGTGTTCTATTGTAAGGTAATATACTTGTGGATGTGATGTATATAGTATGCATTCAAAAGTTCATATATATAAATATCTTTATATATATATATATATATGATGTAGTGATCGATTGATCAACGATGTAGTCAGAACCTAGTAGAATCCTCTATGCAAACATATTGAATCTCTTGATTTGAAACTATAGAAGTAATAATATATACTGCATGTTGAAGTTATATTAATGTAAGGTAATCAAATTATCACTTATTAGAGTATTATATGATATACGTCGCATTATATTATTGGATAATATACTCGTGTACGTATGTGATGTATAAAATATGTATTTAGAACTTGATATAGTCAATATATAGTGTGCATATGTGTGTATTTGTGTATATATATATGTAGTACGTATATACATATTATATAGTGAAGGTATATTAATGAAAAAGACAAACTAACCGATAATTCATTTGAGTATATGTGAAATACGTTGTATATTATTATGGGGAAGTAAAATCGTGTATGTGATGCTTATAGTACGTATTTAAAAGCTGATAGACAATTGAATATATGCATGTATATATACGTATATCTCGTGTAGTAACGTATGCAGTAATCGAAAGTTAGATAACTACTGAATCTATATATCAAAATATTTTGAATGATATACATTGATATATATCATACTATTGAGGAAATAAGTATACTATTTTGTGTTAATGTAGACACGCGTATGTCGCTGAAGTTGTAATAACATAAGGCAAGTTTTACGAGGTATATATGGGGGAGGGGGGTGAAGGCAGTAGGGGAGAGAGACAAAAAATTGTATCCTGACACTGGCATATACTTACCATTCGTTTACTACATAGGTCAGTACTATACGTATATCTCGTGTAGTACTGACATATGTAGTAATCAAAAGTTAGATAACTGAATCTATACATCAAAACATTTTGAATGATACGTTGATACATATCATACTATTGAGGAAATAGATATATTATTTGTATTAATGTATAAACACGCGTATGTTGTTGAAGTTGTAATAACGTAAGACAAGTATTAGGTGTGGGTCCTGTAGTTAGAGGCCATTACTACAGATACCACACAAAAAAAATTGGCGAGAATATCAGGTGTTCATCCGTAACTCTTCAGTTGATAGAGAAACTATCGAAAGACTAAAAAATATGATTTCTAAACTTATTGAAGAGCTTGCTGAACAGAGAGAGAGGACACAGAAAAAGGAGAAAACATCATCACAAATCAGGATGCTGCAAGAGTAGTTTAACTCTTTCATTTAGACTGCAGGGATTATTTCTCCATATCCTGGTGATGCAATTCCGGCTGCAAAAGGTCTACGCGCCCTGGATGATATCAACACAGATGAGGATGCGAAAGACGAGGACGAATTCGATGAAGACAAGTTTTAATTTTTTGACTTTTGTATGTGTTGTACTTTGGATTTATACATTTTGTTGTAATTTGTACACTTTTGTATGTATTGTTGTAGTTTTTACACTTTTACACTTTTGTTGTACATTTTGTATGTGTTGTAGTTTTTACATTTGGTTGGTTGTTGTTGTTGTTGTATTGCATGTTGGATCATTTGTTGATTTTCGCTTCTTTTTTTTTTAAATTTTTTTCAGAAAAACGGACCACAAGTGGTCGGTTTTTTAAAAGTTTTGCAAAAAACTGACCACAAGTGGTCAGTTTTAATAAAATTAAATTATTAATTTAAAAAAAACGACCACAAGTGGTCGATTTTGATAAAATTAATTAATTAATTAATTTAAAATAAAACCAACCACTTGTGGTCAGTTTTCTTAAAAATTAATTAATTAATTAATTTTAATAGAAACCGAACATACAAATGGTCGGTTTATTTTGAATTTTTTTAAAAAAAATTATTTTTTAATTTTAATAAAATAATAATAAATTTTTAAAAAATATATATATTTTAAAAAAATGATCATAACTGATTGATTTTTAAAAAGCTATCACTAATTTACCAACCATGTTATTTGGTCGATTTTGTGATCAATTTTTCCTTTTTTAGTAGTGTTTGTAAAGGTAAAACTCCGATTTGACCTTTTGGACTTCCGTAAGTTGATACTTTATTTGATTTTTTCTCAAAGTGTTTATATGTTCTAGGATAGACATGAATCATATTCTTCATCATCATCATTCCCTATTTGATTGCGTGGCATCCATGCATCGTACTCATCATATTCATTTGGTTCTTTTGACTTGGTGTGGGGAATGGTTGGTTGATTGTGAAATTAATGTTACTATCCTAATGTTGTGTTGTAATAGTTGATAGTTATTTGGATGGAAACAGTATAAATTGTTGCCAGCTATTGATTGTTAGATTAGGTTGGGCCTTTGGGGTAGTGTCATTTTTTTAATTAGGGTCGGTCAATGATATAACTGAGTATATGTGGGTTAGTATTTATATATATTTTTGCACTTTATATGTTGGTATTAAACAAGTTCTTTCTCAGCATCGTGTTGTAGTCTTGGTCGGGTTATCATCGAGATCAGAAATAGCGACTAATTGATCTTAGTGACTATTGAATCTCCTTTATCTTTATTTTTACATTTTGAGATACTTTAGACTTCCTATTATGTTTATTACTTTTCGAGACTTGTACTAGAAACTTTCGATTCTTGGATTGATTTTTGTGTTTTAGAAATTTATCATTAATATCTATCCGGTTAATTTACTTTATTTATTTTATTGTTTGTGTATGTTGGATCAACTTACCTATCCTGAGAGTATGATAGGTGTCACCATGGCTCGACTTTCGGGTCGTTCCACTAGGGGTTCTATTCTCTTTCAGTGCAATTCACTTTTATATTTTCACAAAGTACCACAACACTTTATTTTGTTCCTATTTTTTTATATCTTTTTATTATATATTTTAAGCACAAGAAAATAAATGAAAAGTCGACTAAAAAAGAGACGGCAACTTGCTGAAAGTACTTTCACCAAATTCTCAATTTTGCAATTGCATTCACTCTTACATTTATTTGTTCTAATTTTGTTTCCTCTTATAATTGTATCATGCGTAACATTGTCGTCTTGACCCACCTTTCGTATGCATGATATTAGTTGGAATTTTGGGTTTCTATTTTATTTTTTATCCTTTTAATTCCATTCTAATTTTTTAAAATTTTAGTAGTTTTTAATCAAAATTATTGTTAAGTGAGGATTCTACTTCTCTTGTTTTAACTTGTACTTTTATCTTCTCTGATTTCGAATAAATAAAATTTATTAGCAATCTCAATTAAATAAAGGAGACATTTGAGGGGAAATAAGAAGAAAGAAAAAGTGAGACATCTAAGGAGGAAAAAACTTCATAATAATTAATAATGTTACAAAAGGAATCGAAGTATTTAGAGCCCCCACCGGAAAAATGTAACAAAAAATAGGGTCATCACCCAAAACCAAATATTCATAGGCAGAACAATTAAGATGATATAATGTAGCTGCTAGAATAGAAGTCTTAGATATTCAAGTTTTACATTGGCATTTAGTGAAGCTCGAGGGAACTTTCATTACCTCAAAAAAGATCAAAAAATATCAGATTGTTTGATATCCTTTACAGGCGTAACTTTCACCTTTACAAGTGTAGGACAATGAGCTAACATAAATGTTCATTTGTTGCATTCACATAACCTTCCAACTTTTTCTTTCGAAGTGCCAAGAGATCTTCTTCTACGCAGTCAGGTGCTGTGAGATACTCTAGAACTCTAACTATGTGAATTTCCTTAAATATCTTGGAGTTCATGTTGTGTAATATCACATATATGAGTAGTTTAAGTTATACAAATATCGGAAAATAAGAAAAGCATAGGAAAGGAAAGGATGCATGGAAAATGCTTTGAAACCCTAAAACACTGACACTGTGATGGTATGAAAAATACATTTACACAATGACTATTGTGGAAAAATAAAATTGTAGGTTTCTTTGTTTATAAGCCAATGACTATTCCACAACATTTAATGATAGTGATGGCATGATTAAGACATGCATGCCATTTATTTGTTTTGCTCCAAGTTGTTCACTATTCTATAAATAGGTCATGCAATGCAAAAAAAAAAAAATGTCCATAGAGGCGTTATTCATTTTTAAGTACAAAAGGAATCTTATCTAAAAACTGTAGAAAACAATTTGCAAAAAGGAATAATGTGACTTTAATTCTACCTAACTTCTTATTGAAAGTTTTCTAGAAAACAATTTACAGGTAAGATATGATTGCCTCGGACCAATGTTGATTTAGTCGTATTTATTAATTATGAGCTATTATTATTTACGTTGTTATTTATTTATTAAAAATGAGAAGACCATTTAAAAATATAGAAGTTTTTAGAAAAATTAAAGAAACTTTACTAGTTACTCCTCATAATATACGAAGTTAAGTAAAACAAAAGAAAATCCCCACAGATTAGATTACTTAATTACCTTAATATCTAAAAATGAGGCAAAATTAATAATCCATTTAAAATCTAGAAGAATGAGATACATACCACCTAATTATGATAAAATCAGATTTTGGTATCCACCAAAATATTATAAATATTGTACAGATGAATAACATAACAAAATTTCAAAAATATAAAGAATTAAAACAAATAATATCTGAAAAACGGAGAGAATTAAAAATAAGAAAAGAAAGACTACAATATAACATGATTGTAGGCGTATGCCAAAAATCAATAAAAACACAAAAAGAAGAAATATCATATTTAGAATTACAAATAGATAGTCTAGAATACATATATCAACATGATCTATATACTATCAAGTAGACAAAATGAACAAAGAAGAATTTATAATAGATGAAAAAACATATGAAAACCTTGAAGGATTAAAAATAAGGATAGTATTTTCCAATTTAGGAAGAAGATATAAGAAAATAGGTGAACATTTATAGTTAATGTTAGAAAAAGAACAATTAAAATTAGAAGATAAATTAACAGCTATGGTAAGAATAGCAAAAGAAAATGAAGAAATAGATAGGAAAAAAGAAATAGATAAAATAAAACAACAGACTAAAGAAGAAATACGAAAAATAGAGAAAACCAAAAATAGTAGGATTGCTGAATTAGAAAAAGAATTACAAATGCTAAAAGATCCGTATGAAAAAGACAGAAAAAAAGAAGAAAAGGATAAAGAACAAAAATTATTAATTGAGATAAATCAATTTAAAGAAAAATTAGAAGAAGAAAATAAAAAATTAGAAACTAATGAAATAGAAATAAACACAATAGATGTTGAAGTAACAAATAATTATGATTCGGAAGATAGTGAAATATATGCAGAAATCTTAACAAATATAAAAAAATTATAAATTAATGAAAAATAAGAAGTAATTAATAAAGAAAACTTAGAAAATACAAACACGGAAATAAATACTCTTGATAAATAAGACGATGAAAAAATAATACCTAGTACATCAGAAATAAGAAAACCTGCATATTATTATAAAAATAAGTTTAAAAAATACAACCTAAGGGATGAATATAACAAATGGACACCAAAAAAATAATTAATAAAAATTATAAGTTCTTAGACCTAGATTGTGCAATAGATGTAGATAAAACGATACAATTATGGATAGGATATATAGCAAAATAATTATTAGACAATGATATAAATATAATAGATACACCAGAATATATAGCAAGAACAATAATAGGAACAACAAAATTATGATTTTTAAATTTAACTGAAAATAGTAAAAAGGTATTAAGAAATGATAAAGAAACACAAGAAACAACAGTAACTAAACTAACACCTATAGACATATTGAAAAAATATGAAATGACTATAAGAGATGAATTTAGCAGTATGACAACAGAAGAAGAAGAACAAATCAAAGAAAAACATACAAATAAAACTAGCATATGTGCTATATAAATGAATATACATGCGTATTTAAAGAATACTACTATCAAACAGCATATAATGCTGAAGAAAGTAAAGAAGTGAGAAGATTATATTTTAGAAAATTACCTGAACCATTTAGTTTAAAAATAATAAAGAGTTGGGATGAAGCAAACATAGTAGATACTCTAGGAGCAAGAATAAAATTTCTACAACAATGGTATAGAAATTTATGCAAAAAATATGGAGAAGAAATGAAAATGGAAAAACATTAATAAAAAATTTAGCACGTTGCAAAGATAAAATAGTACCTCAATTTGGATGTGAAGAAAGATATTATAAGAAAGGAAAAAGACATAAGAAATATAAGAAATACAAAAAATTAAAATATAAGTATAAGAAACCAAGAAAAAGATATTATGTAAAAAATTATAAACATAAAAGACCATATAGGAAAAAAGAAATCTATAAAAGAATGTACTTGTTATAATTGTGGAAAACTAGGACATTTAGCTAGAGATTGTAAAATACTTAAAGATCCAAAAAAAAAATATATCAGAAATAAAGATAGAAAATGTAGAATATATGCAAATAGATTATATAGATTACGAATTAGAAAGTGAAGATAGTATATATGAAATTTCAGAAAATAAAACAGATAATAAAATAGATAGTGAATTAGATTAATCAAATGACTGAAGAAGATAAAAAAAATAATAACAAAGGAAGAATATTTAAATGAAGAAGGAACTGACCAAAAAGTAATATTTGATAGTAATATATTTGAAGAAATAAAAGAAAAAGAGTTAGACCTAAGTGTAGAAAAAATATTTAAAATACCAACAATAAAAAATATATTTTGTAGAAGAAAAGAGGAATACTATGTAGTAAGCCAAAAAGAGCATGTAATAGATTGTAAATATGCAAGAGGTAAAGCTAGTATACCACTAGTAACAAAAAGAATAATTAATAAGAAAATAAACGATATAAAAAGTAAAGACCTAATAAAATATGTACACCTTGGAGGAACAGAGATATTAATAAAAACATGTTTTAGAGAAGGAATAGATACACCAATAGAACTATATTTAGCAGATGATAGGATAGTAAAACCTATCGAAAAAGCATAATTAGTGCCATAAAAGGAAATTTAATATACCAAAAATTCAAATTTATAATAAGTGCAAATTCTTCAGTACCAATAACAGATAAAAATATAGATAAATCATTAGTATTATATTGGAAAATATTAGGAATAGAACTAACCCCAGGAAGTAAAATATTTACAGTAAGATGTAAAAATCTATATGTATTAACAACAAAACATAAAATAACTGGAAAGAATAAAATTAATAAAATACATAGAGAAATTCCTTTTGAACAATTCGTAAAAACAATTGATAACAATGATTATAGTTACAAAGATATAGACATAGAAGAAGATTTAGAAATAATAAATGATAGGATAAGTACAACAAAAAAAATAGTTTATGAAAAATCAGAATCATCAAGCTCATAAAAAAGAACAAATTATGAAGCAACATTAACTCAATATTACATAACAGGGACAATAAATGAAAAAGAATATTTAATACTCATAAGTACAGGAAAGGAAGAAAATTACCTAGCAAAATATTTAGTAAAAAATGAAGAAATAAAATCCAATAGTAATATGTGTCCAGATCTACCATGGAGTCTAATAAACATTAAAGATACAACAGAAAAAGAAATAATAATAGGAGTTAGAAAAATACAAATAGAATTTGAAATAAAGGAAGATATGCAAAAAGCAGACATAATATTAGGAATAAAATGGTTAGAACAAGTAAAACCCTATAATATAGAACATACAAAAATAACCATAACCTATAATAGAGAAAAATTATTAATAAAGAGAGCTTTGACATGATATGAAAATATATGTACTTATGAAAATAATAGTAGAAGGATATTATAATAGATATTATACACCAATGATAGATTATAACGATCTGATTTGCTCAATCGGAACGCTACACGGTGCTCATGACCCCGAAGGACCACAAGCTAATCCATGACCGATATCTGTACCTGTATACTACATAAGATAACATAATAATGCAAAAACATACACTGAAAGGCCATAAGGTTTGATCATGAACATAACTGATTAACGTAATATCTGTGTGTGGTAATAGAATACCCAAAACAAAACTGAAGTCTAAAATATGATAGTCTGTATCTAGTCTACATTTAGTCTAAAAGCCTCTACTGTCTGAAGAATCTGAATAAGGAGTTGATGGGACATGTCCCCAACTAACTCCAACTAATAAGCTAATCAATGAGATACTAGAAAATCATTATGTCCTCGAAGGATGAGGACTCACTTCTACTCTGACTGCTGAATCTGGAATCTACTGCTGATCTGGAACTCGTATCTCTGAACCTATGGTGTAACATAAATTCCACTTTCAAATCACTTCACCGTTCACCATAGACACAAGGAAACACACACACACTAGGAGATCCTATAACCGACATAAACCATGTGAGGTACATGGAGTCCAACGTACAACCCACATTGGGGAGAGCCATCCTATCCTTGCCATCAGAGTAGGACTATCGATATCAAATCCACACAAACTAGTGATCACTATATAAATCAGCCTCAGGCTCACTCCTACAGGGGCACGTAGTTCTAGGGAAGTAAGGTCTCTTTATACCTCCCACTCGGTGCTAAAGATTTCTCCTGGACTTAGCTTAGATCATTTCAAAGACAATCCACAATAAAACAATTTCAGTAATATATAAATATACATCGGGAGCCATCATGCTTCCCATTTATCAAAATTAACCACATTGTGGATTTCTTTCACACTCGAGTTCAAAATAACTCCATTAAGACCAAAA
>NC_061114.1:182320222-182335171 GCF_002878395.1 Capsicum annuum
AGGCTGATTTATATAGTGATCACTATATAAATCAGCCTCAGGCTCACTCCTACAGGGGCACGTAGTTCTAGGGAAGTAAGGTCTCTTTATACCTCCCACTCGGTGCTAAAGATTTCTCCTGGACTTAGCTTAGATCATTTCAAAGACAATCCACAATAAAACAATTTCAGTAATATATAAATATACATCGGGAGCCATCATGCTTCCCATTTATCAAAATTAACCACATTGTGGATTTCTTTCACACTCGAGTTCAAAATAACTCCATTAAGACCAAAAGGTTAAATCAGTCAAAATATCTCAAATATTCAACATCAACGTGCTTATAACACACACTTTCGCAAACAAACACAATTTCCAATGGGGACTCACGACCCAAATATCAAAATCATGATAAAATCGTTCAATATTCATGCTTTATATCTCCACACATGTAAATTCATCTTTCAAAATCATCAAAATCAAGATTTCATAATAATCATCATAAGATATGGGTTCATGCTTCAAATTCGTAAAAATCAAATAAAAATCATGCCTTTGTAAAGAAAATTACTTTTGGGCACAAGAACGAAAGAGAGTTCTTGTTGAAAAACCCCACATACCTTGAATGATGAACTTTAGATCGATACTCATTTTTGAGATGTTAATCGTGCCTTTGAATGATGGTTCTTGGAGTTCTTGAACTAGGAACTTGGAATCTTGAATAAATTTGCAAAATTAATGGTGAACTTTGGAGGTTCTTAAAGTTGGAAGTAGGAGCTTAGGGTTTTCTTTTTGAGGGAATTTGATGAAATATAACATATAATGCTTCTAGTAGGCTTTAATATAGGGTTTGGACGGATTTTGGGTGAGGGGGGATGACCAAAACGCCCCTAAAAATCAAATAATTCTCGAATCTGTTCTTTGGTGGACTGTTTTAATAATCTGAAGTAGATCAACCATAACGTTTTACTCCGATATCCAAATTGGATGAAACCAATTTCATTAGAAAGAGGACTCTCATATATTTCCGTTAATATATAGTATCTCACCTAGATCATTGTGTATGAGGAGTTACCCAAAAATTCACCTTTGATAGGCTGAAGTAGATCGACCATAACGTTTTGCTCCGATAGACAAATTTGATGAAACTAATTTCATTGGAAAGAGGACTCACAGAGCTTTCCGTTGATATATAGTAAATCACCCAGATCATTATGTACAAATATTTATGATCATTTAAATTTGGAGCAAAAATACGCCAGGCCTCAGTACTTTTTCCTGCACGTTTTACTGTTCAGTACTAGTCGTGGTTCGATCGGATGTTCATAACTCGTCGCTCGGGTGTCTGTTTTGGATGATCCACATATCGTTGGAAACCTTATTCGATACTCTAAGTAATGGTGGGTAATAATCTAAGACATTCCCCATGGAAAATTTATAATTCATTCAAGAAGATAGAACCCAACACGTTTACGCACAAAATTTCAATGAAAAATTTCCTGGGGTATTACATCATCCCCCCGTTGGAAACATTCATCCTCGAATGACGCTAGACATGCCAATATTAGATAGGGAATAGAGAATACAACTGAAACCATTCATTAGACTCATCACCACATCATTTCTCACTCCGAATGCAACATAGAATGCATAAATTCAAGAAACTACAGCTGAACACATAATAAATGACAGTTGAACTGCTGCAACTTTTATCAAAAGTGCATGATTTAGGAAAGAACGGTACCTTCGAATTGATCGGAGTTCGTGGAAAATAGGTGTGGGTACTTGGATCGCATATCCGCCTCAGCTTCCCAAGTTGCACCCTCAACAGATTGGTTTTGCCACAACACCTTGACCAAGGGAACTTCTTTGTTCCTTAGTCTTCGGACACTGAAATCAAGAATCTCAACAGGAATCTCATCAAAAGAAAGATTTTCTTGAATGTCAGCACTCACAGAGGAATCCACTACCACAACATCACTAATATGCTTTCTAAGCATAGAGACATGGAATATTCGATGAACAGAGGACAGCTCGGAAGACAACTCGACCTCATAAGCTACCTTACCAACACGGCTAAGAATTTTGTAAGGACCAACATAACCGGGACTAAGCTACCCCTTCTTTCCGAATCTCTTCACCCCCTCATGGGTGAAATTTTCAGATATACTAGGTCACCAACATCAAACTCAAGGTCTCTCCTTCTAACATCCGCATATGACTTCTGACGACTCTACGCTATTTTCAACCTTTCCCTAATCAACTTAACTTTTTCCATAGCCTCAAATACCGAATCAGGACCACTCACAGCCACTTCACCCACCTCGAACCAACCTATGGGTGATTTACAGTTCCTCCCATATAAGGCTTCAAACGGAGCCATGCCAATACTAGAGTTGAAACTATTATTGTAAGCAAAATCTATCAATGGTAAGTGATCATCCCAACTTCCCTTAAAGTTAAGTGCACAAGCTCTTAACATATCCTCTAAGGTCTGGATGGTCCGCTCAGCCTGACCATCGGTCTGCGGATGAAAAGAAGAACTCAAAAGCACTTGGGTACCAAGACCCTTCTGAAAAGCTTTCCAAAATTGCGAAGTGAACTGAGTACCTCTATCCGAAATGATAGACAAGGGAACTCCATGCAGTCTTACTAGCTCTCAGATATACAATATAGCATAATCCTCAGCAGTATATGAAGTATGAACAGGCAAGAAATGAGCAGACTTAGTCAACCTATCAACCACAACCCAAATAGAATCATCATGGCATCGGGAAGAAGGTAAATCAATCATGAAGTCCATATTTATCTCTTCCCACTTCTAGGTGGGAATACTAAACTCTTGCATCATACCACCAGGTCTCTAGTGTTCAACCTTAATCTGTTGGCATGTTGTACACTTAGCTACAAACACTGCTATATCTTTCTTCATGCCACTCCACCAATAGATTTCCTGCAAGTCTCGGTACATCTTAGTGGCACCAGGATGAATAGAATATTGCACCCCGTGTGTTTCAGCCATAATCTTCTGTCTCAGATCATCAACATTCGGGACACACAATCTACCCTGCAATCTCAACACATCATCTTCCCCTTAGGAGAAAACCTCTACTTTTTGGTCCTTGACTGACTCCTTCAGTTTGACCAAACTAGCATCTAAGTATTGCTTTTCCTTCACTTTCGAAACCAAGGAGGATTCGGAACTACTCTGAACCCCTACACTACCTTCAGCAGAGTCAAACAACCTAACCCCCAATCTATCCAAACAATGTACATCACGGGCCAACTCTTTCTTACCTTCTACCACATGCAAAACACTACCCATGGACACTCTACTTAAGGCGTCCGCCACAACATTGGCCTTGCTGGATGGTACAACATACTCATATCATAGTCCTTTAACAATTCTAACCATCGTCTCTGCCTAAGATTCAATTCTCTCTGGGTAAACACATACTGCAGACTCTTATGATCAGTGAGAACATCAACATAGACACCATAAAATAATGTCTCTAGATTTTCAAAGTAAACACAACAGTAGCCAACTCAAGGTCATGGGTGGGGTAATTTTCCTCATGGGGTTTCAACTGTCTAGAAGCATAAGCTATCACCTTACCCTTCTGCATCAATATGCAACCCAACCCAACTCTTGAAGCATCACAGTACACCACAAAACCATCAACCCCATGAGGCAAAGTTAAAACAGGGGCTGAAGTGAGTCGAGTCTTCAACTCCCGAAAACTCTTCTCACAAGATTCGGACCACAAGAACTTCACTTTCTTTTGGGTCAACTGAGTCATAGGAGATGCTATAGAGTTTAAAACCTTAACAAAACAACGGTAATATCCAGCTAAACCCAAGAAACTTTGGATATCAGTCAGAGAAATAGGTCTAAGCCAATTTCTAACAGCTTTGGTCTTTTGGGGATCAACTCTAATACCCTCGGATGAAATGATATGGCCTAGAAAAGCAACTGAACTTCACCAAAACTCACACTTACTGAACTTGGCAAACAACTTGTGATCTCTAAGGGTTTGTAAGACAGTTCGGAGATGATCAGAATGTTCATCCTCACTACGGGAGTACACCAGTATATCATCGATGAACACTATGACAAACATATCCAGATATGGTCTGAACACTCGATTCATAAGGTCCATGAAAGCTGCTGGGGCATTAGTTAACCCGAAAGACATAACAAGGAACTTAAAATGGCCATAACGAGTTTGGAAAGCGGTTTTTGGGATGTCACACTCCCTAACTTTTAGTTGATGATAGCCAAAACGAAGGTCTATCTTTGAGAAATAACTTGCACTTTGCAATTGGTCAAACAAATCATCTATTCTCGGAAGGGGGTACTTATTTTTTATGGTGACTTTATTCAGTTGGTGGTAATCAATGCACATATGCAAAGAGCCATCTTTCTTTCTCACAAACAACACAGGAGCACCCCAAGGAGAAACAATGGGCCTTATGAAACCCTTATCTAGTAGATTTTGAGTTGCTCTTTCAACTCCTTAAGTTCTGCAGGGGCTATACGGTAAGGAGGAATAGAAATGGGCTGAATATCGGGAAGAAGATCAATCCCAAACTCTATCTCTCTACTAGGAAGAATCCCTGGTAGATTATCCAAAAAGACATCAGAAAAATCATTGACGACGTTAACAGACTGGAGAGTTGGAGTCTTAGACTTAGTGTCTTTGACTCTAACCAAATGGTAAATACACCTCTTGCAAATAAGCTTTCTAGCTTTGAGGTAAGAGATAAAATAACTCTTGGGTGACACAGAATTCCCAGACCACTCAAACACGGATGCACCCAGAAACTGAAACTTGACCACTCGGGTCCGACAATCAATAGAGGCATAAGAAGAATATAGCCAGTCCATACCCAGAATCACATCAAAATCTACCATGTCTAACTCAATCAGATCAGCCAACAAGAATATATGAAGAATGGTAACATGACACTTTTTATACACTTTCTGGGCAATAATCGAATCACCCACTGCGGTAGAAACTAGGATAGGCTCAGGAATAATCTCAAGACTCATTTCAAAATTCACAGCAATCAAAGGTGTAACCTATGAGAAACTGGATCCAGTATCCAATAAAGCATACACATTAAACTGAAATATACGAAGCATACCAGTAACAACATTGGGAGAGTCCTCCTGTTCCTGGCAGGACGGTAAAGCATGAATCTATTCTGGCGCTGCCCAACAGTATTGCTAGAAGAGGCACCCTAAGCTGGGGCTAGGCAAGTCACTGGAACTGGAGCACTAACAGTCTGAGTCTCGGTCTGAGGGTAATAGTCACGACGCCCTTGTCCATCCTGTGGACAATCTCTAACTCTGTGACCTATGTCACCACACCGAAAACAACCCCTCTTCCCACCCCAACACTCACTCGAATGAACCTTACCACACTTAGGACACAGGGGACGATTTGGCTTACTGCCAGTACTGTACTGGTACCTGGATGCATATGACCTGTTACCTTGCTCCTGCCTACCTCTAGGCATGGGAGCACTAGTAGATGATGGTGCTGGCATAGACGAATAATCCTGATACTGAGGGCGACTCCCTCCCTGCGATTTAGTCTGACCCTGTCCGTGCTGCTCGGACCTAGCTCTCTTATTCCCTCTCATTCTATCTTTCTCCTTAATCTTGTCTGCCTCAATCTGTTGGGCATGAGTCATCAACCTAGAAAGATTCATCTCACTATTCAGCATAGCAGACCTACACTCCTTAACCACATAACTAGACACTCCAGTCATAAACTTACTCATACTAGCCCGATTATCAGCCACTAAGTCAGGAGCATACTTGGCAAACTGATTGAACTTTAGACAGTACTCCCTAATAGTCATAGAGCCCTATCACAGGTTCATAAACTCTTCCACCTTCGCCTCCCTTATCTCCAAAGGGAAAAACTTATCCAGGAATGCATTCTGGAACTCTTGCCAAGTTGTATGGACAGCTCCCTCACCTCTACCTTTCCTCCAAGCAACAACCCAGTCATAAGCAAGGTCTTTCAACCTATATGCAGCCAACTCCACACTATGTTCATCAGATACATGCATCACCTGAGTAATCTTACGCACCTCCTCTAAAAACAATCGTAGATCCTCATCAGACTTGGACCCATAGAATTCTGGCAAATTCATCCGCATGAAGTCACGAATCCTGGCAGCAGCTAAATCACCTCCCTGCTGCTGTGGAGCCAGGGCTGGGTTGGCCTGAACATTTGCAGAAAAAGCCTGGGCCAGCGCCTGAAAGGCTGCCCAAAATTCAGCATGAGACATATTTTCATTCAATGGGTCAGCGGGTTGAGGTTGCTGACCATCATTATTTATTCTCGCTCCATGTGGAGGCATATTTCTAAAAGAGGAGAGCACGAATCTATAGCATAGAGAGACACTTTAAGCACGATAGACTTCTTAAAGAAAGAATCACACTTTTTCCTAAAACATCTTGTATCCTCTTGCTCATAGATGTGGCGCACTACACACTGATGATCAAGACTCTACTTAACGCGGCTTGTCAGACTTCGTAGGACACCTTAAAACCTTAGGCTCTGATACCAAGTTTGTAACATCCCGAAAATGGGTCCCGGAGCGTCACATGGTGCTTGAGGCTACGAGTAGCCCTAAGCTAACCCTTTGAGCCATTTTCATTCAGTTCAACACGAATCAACGGGGTTTCCATAAATAACCCTCAAATATCAACAGAGTAATCATCATCCAAGAATAAAAGAATTTCAGAAACATAATAAAATATGACTTATTAGTCAACTCCAACATCTATACTAGTCTGACAAGCCTCTAAGAAATTCAATAAAACCAGCGAGCCATTGAGACATGCCCCAACTGACTCATACTCAGTTATTAAATGTAAACAATTCTGTGAAACCAAGATCAGACATCACATCCTCGAAACCCGAGGACTCACCAAGATAGATGATGTAGAATAGTATGCCCAAAAAATCACTGTCGAACCTGGAACTGAGCACCTAAACCTATATTCCAAAAAAATGCAGCCCACATCCAAAGATGTGGGTCAGTACCATGGAAAGGAACCGAGTATATGGGGGTGTATGCAGTTTTATAAACATCATCATCATAAATATTTATAAGAAATATGCAGGATGTATGAAAGACTCACATAGCCCAAAGAAAATCATCATAATTATGAGAGGATAAAATAAGTATAATTGTGAGTTATTATATAATTTGTCAATCACTTTCAGTTCATCAAGAATATCAATTCTCATAATGTAAATATCATTTAAATCTTTCGAAAGAGTAACTTTCACAATTCCACTTTCAAATCACTTCACCGTTCACCATAGACACAAGGAAACACACACACACTGGGAGATCCTATAACCGACATAAACCATGTGAGCTACATGGAGTCCAACTACAACCCACGTTGGGGAGACCCTTCCTATCCTTGCCATCAGAGTAGGACTATCGATATCAAATCCACACAAACTAGTGATCACTATATAAATTAGCCTCAGGCTTACTCCTATGGGGGCACGTAGTTCTAGGGAAGTAAGGTCACTTTGTACCTCCCACTCGGTGCTAAAGATTTCTCCCAAACTTAGCTCAGATCTTGTCAAAGATAATCCACAACAAAACAATTTCAGTAATATATAAGTATACATCGGGAGCCATCATGCTTCCCATCTATCAAAATCAACCACGTTGTGAATTTCTTTCACACTCGAGTTCAAAACAACTCCATTAAGACCAAAAGGTCAAATCATTCAAAATATCTCAAATATTCAACATCAACGTGCTTATAACACACACTTTCTCAAAAAAACACAATTTCCAATGGGGATTCATGATCCAAATATTAAAATCATGATAAATATCGTTCAAGATTCATGCTTTATATCTCTACATATGTAAATTCATCTTTCAAAATCATAAACATCAAGATTTCATAATAATCATAATAAGATATGGGTTCATGCTTCAAATTCGTAAAAATCAAATAAAAATCATGCCTTTGTAAAGAACATTACTTTTGGGCACAAGAACGAAAGAGAGTTCTTGTTGAGAAACCCCACATACCTTGAATGATGAAATTTAGATAGATAATCATTTTTGAGATGTTAATCGTACCTTTGAATGATGGTTGTTGGAGTTCTTGAATTAGGAACTGAGAATCTTGAATGAATTTGCAGAATTAATGGTGAACTTTGGAGGTTCTTGAAGTTGGATGTAGGATCTTAGGGTTTTCTTTTTGAGGGAATTTGATGAAATATAACATATAATGCTTCTAGTAGGATTTACTATAGGGTTTGGATGGATTTTGGGTGAGGGGTGATGACCAAAACGCCCCTACAAATTAAATAATTCTCGAATCTGTCCTTTGGTGGACTGTTTTGATAGTCTGAAGTAGATCAACCATAAAGTTTTACTCTGATATTCAACTTGGATGAAACTAATTTCATTAGAAAGAGGACTCTCATATCTTTCTGTTGATATATAGTATCTCACCCAGATCATTGATTACGAGGAGTTATGATCGGTTGAAGTAGACCCAAAAATTTGCTTTTTATAGGCTGAAGTAGATCGACCATAACTTTTTGCTTCGATAGACAAATTGGATGAAACTAATTTCATTGGAAAGAGGACTCACAGAGCTTTCCATTGATATATAGTAGATCAACTAGATCATTATGTACAAGGAGTTATGATCATTTAAAGTTGGAGCGAAAATGCGCTAGGCCTCAGTACTTTTTCCTTCACGTTTTACTATTCACTACTATTCACAGTTCGATTGGAATGTTCATAACTCGTCGCTCGGGTGTTCGTTTTGGATGATCCACATATGGTTGGAAAGCTTATTCGATACTCTACATAATGGTGTGTCATAATCTATGACATTTTGCATGAAAAATTTATAATTCATTCTAGAAGATAGAACCCAACATGTTTACGCACAAAATTTCAATGAAAAATTTTCTGGGGTATTACAAAAACAAAGGCATTTCAATTCTCCCCCACTAGGATCATTCGTCCTTTAATGACGGGTAAGGCAAGAACAAGAACGATTTAACACATCATTATATATCAAAAAAACTTTTTACCAAGTTAGATTTTAAAGACACACAACAAAGATAAGAAAATCTACACATAACTCAAGCACGAGTTTCTGGAACAGAAAAATAATTATGGATAATCTTTATGTCCTCTTCAACCTCCCAAGTAGCTTCCTCAAACTTTTGGCTCCTCCATAGAACCTTAACTGAATCCACCTCTTTCATTCGTAATAAATGAACTTATCGATCAAAGATCCTCACTGGGACCTCCTTATAGGACAAAGAGTCTAAAATACCAACATCCTCCAAGGAACAACCAACGAAGGATCACGAATACATTTCCACAACATAGAGACATGGAAAATTGGATGAATGGAGCTCAAACTAAAAGGAAACTCCAACTCATAGGAAACATTACCAACCCACTTTAAAATCAAATATGGACCAATATACAAGGGACTAAGATTCTCCTTCTTACCAAACTGCATCACTCCCTTCATGGGAGATGCCTTCAAGAATACCCAATCACTAATATTTAAACTCCAAATCCATACGCCTCACATCTGCATAGGACTTTTGGAAACTTTAAGTGGCTTTCAACCTATCATGAATCACCTTTACCTTCTCCAAGGCTTGGTGAACCAAATCAAGTTTGAGAAACTCACCCTCACCAACTTCAATCCACCCAATAGGAGAATGACATATCCTTCCATACAATGCCTCAAAAGGAGCAAAACTAACTAGAATAGTGACTATTATTATAGGAAAACTCAATCAAAGGCAAATGGTCGTACCAATTTCCACCATAATAGATCACACAAGCACACAACATATCTTCCAATGTTTGAATGGTCCTCTCAACTTATCTATTTATCTAAGGGTGGAAAGTGGTACTAAGGCATACCTTAGTTCCCAAATCTTTCTGAAACAACTTCCAAAAGTGAGATAAGAACATAGTACCATGATCCAAAATGATAGAAACCAGAGAACTATGCAAATTCACAATCTCTATAAGATACAACCTAGCATAATCCTTCGCCTTATAACTAGTCCTTACCAGTAAGAAGTAGGCGGACTTGGTCATTATATCCATAATGATCCAAATAGAATCACATTGATTCTGATATCGAGGAAGATCGGTAAAGAAATACTCATTAATTCCTCCCACTTCCAATCGGGAAAATCAAATCTCTTGGTATAAACCTCCAGGCCTCATGTGCTTAACTTTCACTTGTTGACACATCTTAAACTTAGCCACATAGCTAGCCACCTCTCACTTCATGTTACCCCACCAATAGAACTCCTTAAGATCATGATACATCTTTTTAGAATCGGTATGAATAGCATACCGAGATCCATGAGCCTTGTCCATAATCCTTTTTCTCAATCCATCAACATCGAGAACACATAACCAACCTTGGTACCTCAAGATACCATCACCACCAATCAAAAAATTAACAACCTTTTGTTGACCCATATTACTCTTAATCTTCATCAAATTGAGATCCAATATTTGATTTTCCCTTATCTCAACAACAAAAGATGACTGCGATACCTGATGTACGAATACACCACCATCATCAGAGTCTATGAGACAAACTCAAAAATTAGCTAAATGGTGAATGCCCTTCACCAACTCCAACTTATCCTCATTCACATGAGCTAAAGTACGCATGGATACTCTTTTAAGAGCATCAACACCTACGTTAGCTTAACCCAAATGGTAAAGGAGACTCATATCGTAGTTTTTTAGTAATGCAAGCCATCTCCTTTGTTTAAGATTCAACTTCTTTTGAGTAAACGCATACTGAAGCCTCTTATGATAAGAAAAATGTCAAAATGAACCCCATATAGATAGTGTTGCCAAATCTTTAATAGAAATACCACAGCTAATAACTCCAACTTATGAGTAAGGTAGTTCTTCTCAAGAACTTTCAATTGTCCAAAAGCATAGGCCACACCCTACCATGCTGCATCAATACACAACCAATACCAACATGTAAAGCATCACAATACACTACAAAACCATCATTACCCTCGGGCAAGGTCAAAACTAGAGCTGAAGTCAATTTATTCTTTAACTTCTCAAAACTACCCTCACACGCATCTGACCATAAGAAATTGACCTTCTTCTGGGTCAACTTAGTCAATGGAGTAGCTATAGTTAAATTTTTTTCCACAAATCTCTTATAGTAACCGGATAGACCAAAGAAACTCCAAATATTAGTTGGAGTTGCAGGTCTAGGCCATTTCTTAACCGCCGCAACCTTTTATAGATCTACCATGATCCCCTCACTATAGATAACATGACCAAGAAAAGTCAAAGCCTTCAACCAAAACTCACTGTTAAAGAACTTAGCATATAAACTATGATCCTTCAAGGTCTGCAGCACAGCACGGAGGTGATTAACATGATCTACCTCACTCTTAGAATAGACCAAGATGTCATCAATGAAGACAATGATAAATAAGTTCAAGAACGGATGAATGACCCTATTCGCCAAATCCATGAATGTTGTGGGGGCATTGGTCAACCTAAAAGACATAAATAGGAACTCATAGTGACCATATCGGGTCTTAAAAAGGCAGTCTTAGGTATATCCACTTGCCTAATCATATGTTGATGATAACCTAACCTAAAATCAATCTTAGACAAACACTTCGCATCTTAAAGTTGATCAAACAAATTATTGATCCTATGAAGAGGATTTTATGGTCACCTTGTTTAACTAACGAACATCAATACACATTCGAAGGGAGCCATCCTTCTTACGTACCAAAAACATAGGGGCACCCCAAGGAGACACACTAGGATGGATAAAACCTTTATCTAAGAGATCTTTCAATTTTTCCTTAAGCTCCTTCTACTCTAATGGAGCCATGATATAAGGAGGGATAAAAGTTGAATGAGTGTTCAGAACTAGATTAATCCCAAAATCAATTTTCCTATCAGGAGGAATACCAGAAAGGTTATTGAAAAAGACCTTGGGAAACTCATTAACCATGAGAAAAAATTTTAGAAAAGGACCTTCCAAGTTAGAATCTTTAACTCGAGCCAAATGACACAAACACCCTTTAGAAAAAAGCATTTAGGCTCTAAGATATGAGATGAACCTCCCCTTAGGAACTAAAGAACCTCCTTCCTATACAATGACCGACTTATTAGAGAAATTAAACATGACCTTATGAGTCCAACAATCTAAGAAAGCATAACATGAGTGCAACAAATCCATTCCTAGAATAATATCAAAATCAACCATGTCCAACTCTATCAAGTGCACCAGAGTTTCTTTACTACAAACAACTACAACAAAAGCCTTATAGACTCTTTTGACAACCACAAAGTCTCCTACTAGGGTAAAAACAAAAAAAGGGACCAAGAGATACTAAGGACCAAAACCAAAATACACATCCACAAATAGGGTCATATAAGAGAGAAAGAGGACCCTAGATCAAGTAAACAATACACATCATGGGAGAAAAGCTTTAATATACCTATAACAACATCTGGAGAGACCTCGAACTCCTGGTGAGTAGCAAGTGCATAAAGTAATTCAGTTTAGTGTCCGTACCAAAAATAAAAGCAGAAGTAGAAACAACACCCTTTGGTGCAAGAGTAGATGAAGTAGAAATATGTACCCTATTGGCCCAAGAAGCCACTAAAGAGGGTACTCTCATTATATATGCCCAATCTAACCACATCTGAAATATCTATTCCCCACCTTCTTATACTGACCATGATAATCTTGACCATAGAATCTATAAGAACTGTAGGTTGGTGTTGATTGGGCCCCACTGGCCTGAGATTAGGCACCTTGTTCCCTAAAAGTATTACCATTCTAAAAATGTCTATCTTCAGATGACCTTGAGTAGGGAGCACTAGTCATAGAATATGAGTTAGGATTCACCTAATTCTTTCTCTTGGACCACTTATCACTAAACTTTTGACCTCTATTTTGTTCAGAGAACCGGGACCTCTTACTATGCCTCTCATCAATGTTAACTTATTTATTTTTCTCTTCCTCTATTTTTGCATATACACGACCAATCTAGAGATGTCCATGTCTTTGATTCATAAAGATGCCTTACTTTCAAGGACCAAATCATGTGACAATATTGATGCCAACTTATGCTTTCTATCCTTCATGATAGAAACCATCTCAGGAGCATACTGATGAGGGGTGATTTTATCACTCATTTGCACTCAATATTCATGTTCATTACTATATTTTTAATGAATAAATAAGACATAATTTTGATTGAATGCATTAATATCCATATTTTGTAGGAACATAGTTGATGAGATTAAAATATGTGAATTGAAGATGAAAATGATCAGAAGGAAGCAAGAAAGTACAGATGAAGGCTTAGAGTAGGAACTAGCCTCAGATACTGCGGTCACAATCAGTTGACCGCACTTGTATAAGTAGAGTAAATTCAATTAACCATAGTTACAAAAGCTAATTGCGATCATAATCGCCATGATCGCATCCAAGCTTGTGCAATCGCCGCATAGCAAAAAAATACAACCTAAGGGAATAATTGTAAATGCATGTGGTTGATCTCAAATTTAACAAAAAGACTCAAACCCTAATTATTTGTCACATTCTATCTTCCCTAGTAGTTAGGTTTTTCTCTTGAGTTGATAGCCTTCATTCTTGGAGAATACAATATTGTATAAATTTTGGGTGAAGAATACATTGTAGTAACCTCTATGTGGAGGAATAACTCACTCTCATTGGAGATTTGTAGGAGTGTAAAGTTTGAAGTAACATTTACCTAGTTTTGCAAATCATTTCAATAGAGATTATGGGTATATCTTTGCTTATTTATCTTATGTGTAGCTAGATCTCCCTCTTGGGATTATGTGTGAATAGGGATTAAAATGTGTATGGTTTGTTATTGTTAGCTTCTAATTAGTAGTTCATGTTGATGGGTTTTATCATTGCTTGACCAATTTGGTTGGGATTTATGGGTGAAAGCCCTAAATATCTATATGGGTTTGTTGGGTGAAAACTCCAAAATCTAGAAAGCTCATAGCTATTTTTGAAAGAAGGGTTTTGGGTAAATTTTAGGAATAAACATCATCCTTAAAAGAGGGATGTGGAGACCAAAGCAATGATAGACAATTATGTGCGTAGTTTGCTAAATTTTCACTATCTTAAACATAAGAGTGATTTTAAAGTTAACTATACCATGGGTATTATCCTAGAAATAGGGATACCTAAAATTGAGGTTTGGTTACTAATTGTTTAACACACCCATTTGGTATTCGAAAGAATCAATGAGTGAAAGTTTGGTGTTTTGTTGAAAGGCTAGCATAAAAATCTATAGTCAAACTTTCTCATGCTTGATCTACTAAAAATGAAGTTGACTATTATCATCCAAATGTTACTTCCTTTAATAATACATAATCCCAAGATCCGTGCCTAATTGATAAAACTCTAATTATTCATATCCCTGAATTTATACTAGAAAAACCCACAAAGAAACATTAATGTTGATACTTATCTCCTCCATTTTTATCTATTTATACTATTGGACTACATTTAACAAGTATTTATGATTTTGAATTAACTTGATTTTCACTCATATTATTCCTCGTGGATTCGACCCCGACTCCAAAGTTGGGTAAATATATTGACGATGACCACCTTGCACTTAAATTTACGTATAAGTTGAGAGTTATCAAAAATGGCGTTGTTGCCAGGGAATAATTTGGCACATTAAGTTAGTTTGGAATTTTACCTTATTTTCTTGAATTTAAACTTATAAATATTTGTTTGTGATTTTCTTTTGTTTTCTGTGTTAGGTAGATTTTTATTTTATTTTATTTTATCTATGGTATCTTTTGACAAATATGATTTTGGTAGTTGGAATTCCTATTTTTACTATCTATGTCCAT
>NC_061114.1:182338171-182352193 GCF_002878395.1 Capsicum annuum
TCCATATTGTGAAAGACCCTACTTTGGAAGAGATTGTCGATATGCTCCCTGGAGAGAGATGGAACCACCATCTCGATCTTATTTGGGTGTATAATTGTTCTTTATGTGGTGGTAAGATGGACATTGGAGTGATTTTCCAAATGCCTCCTCCCCTTATTATGCTAACTGAGTTGCTGGTTCTTTTTATGATTTTGATAGGTATTATGATGAGATAAAGGGAGAGCAATATTCCAGGTCCAATAGTTTTAAAGCAATGCTTCAAACTATCTTAGATCGAGTAACTACAATGGGGGAAATATGCGAGATATACATCAATCCAATGAGGCATTTGGTAGGTAAAGTGTCCAGATTGAGAAAATGAACAAAGAAGGAAAGCTTAAAAATATCACTACCTTGCCCATTTCCTAAGAGGAGGTTAATCAAGAAGAGAAACCAAGCTGTGATGTTAAGCTTGGTAATGACGAATCCTCGGTGATTTCCAAATCTACAGAATCAAATAATGTTAAAGATGTCAAAATAAATGAAATGGTACTAGAGTCAAAAGAAGAATCCAAGCCAATATCTTATGATGACTCTAGTTTATTTTGGGGTGAAGGTGCTATGGAAGAGGAGATTTTAGAACTAGGGGTTAGACCTCATTCAAACTATTTCTCAACATTGTGCTTAGAGGGTGTGATAAGAATCATGGAGGTTGTAATAGTGGTTTATACCATTGTGATCATGGAGGTTGCATGACTGCAATCAAGTAACAAGAACAATGATTGCGGTCAAACCAGATTAAAAAGCCATCCGAATGCCATATTCCCACATGCCTCTTTTTAAAATTCTCTTAACTTATCTCAAATTTTAAGCATTGTGTTGCATATCCAAGTGTTCGTCTCAATCCTTTGCATCATCTAATTTGGTAAGTTGTCCAAATTCCCTTATTCTTAATGTAATTACATGCTTAGAATTTGTAGTTTAGGTAAAGGCTTGATTTAATGTTTTAATTGCAAAATGCATGCTTGTTGATGATTAATATTTTGGTTAGCTGTTGTAGTTAGTGTACACACTAATGGGGAAGTCTTGAGTACCCAGAATTAGGCATAAAACTACTTAAATTGAAGTGTATACCATGTGTTTGATTCAATTCCCCTATAAATTCCATGTTAAATTCTTTGAGTTTGGGGGGATAATTATAATATATAGGCTTGAGTCCTTAGTATTAATGTTTATGCGCCTAGTAGAACATGAATTTAGGGATTAAATTATCTGTTTTAACTGATATGCAGAACTGTAGACTATGGTCTCAGGTACTGCGATTGCGGTCCCAATGACTGTGATCGCAGCAACACGGTTGCAGTCACTGCTCCACAATCTTTAAACCCAAGGGCAGTGTCTGTAGGAACCAAAATTTCTATACATCTATTTCTCCCTCCAAAGCCTCCTATAATGCTAACACATGATTTTATCTGATTAATCTAGCATGTTTAGAGGTGTGATAATGCTAATAATGGTCTGGAATATATTTCTTATATGTACTAAGCCACAAAAATGAAAGAATTTGACAACACCAGGGTCATAGTCGCATAATGCCAAAATTTTTACTATGCAGATTTTCTTAGGACAAAGTTATTCCTAAAAGGGGTATCAACTTGGATAAAGTGGAGGAGAAGCTCCCAGGTTTCTATGCCATACTCTCTGATACCGAGTGGAGATGCTTTTCCCTATACCCCTGCTATGGTAATATACAGTGGGTATGTGAGTCCTGCGCAAACCTTAGTGTAGTTTCTCTCACAAACCCAGTGGTAATAATACGGGGAAAGCAAGTGAACTTTGGAGCAGAGTAGGTCATGAGGTGTATGGGCTCCTGGATGCTGACATGGAGTAGTTACATGAAAGATCATACGATCCAGGAACCTGGATGGCGAACATGCTATGTTCGAACAAAGAGGTTCCCTGGGCCACCACTAAGAGAGACATTTGATAAATGATTTCACAGCTGAGGCCAGGCTTTGGCTAAATATCATCTGTATTAGAGTATTGGCCTGCACTCACATGACCATTGTCATAGACTTGCAAGCTCATATGGTGGCTTGTATCTTATCTGGCGTTGCACTCAATGTGGGTGAGGTTGTGCTCTCAGAGTGGAGGTACTTCAAGAATTATGGAGGTTCATATTTTCTCTTCCCTTTCTTTATCACAGAGCTATACAGAAGGGCGTAGATGGTAGAATATGCTATAGATACCTGGGTACTCCCAAGTCCCCGTATCTTCCCACTTAAATTTTAGGGTGGGAGAGCCCTAGGTCAGAGGAAGAAAAGAAAGGTGGACTCCGGCAAATCAACTTTGAAGGACATATGCTCTTATAGACCTTCATCAACCAACCTCTTTAAATACATATCAGGTTAGATGTAGGTGGTTAGGGAGTTCTTGTCCAAATTACCTCAGGGACTGGGAAAGTCCTCCACTGCTCGCCACTCAGATGTATCCTAGTTAGATTATGAGATATACAAGAAAGAGTAGAAGAATCAAGGTGCCACAGTATCCATCCTTGAGAGAGCCTATTCAACCTTAGCTGCATCACATAGAGACCTCAAGGATTCAGATAAGAAGATGGTGAAAAGTGAGAAGAAGAAAGCTAAATTCTTTGGGAAGATGTGGAAGGGGTTAAAGAGAATCTTCAAGGTGCTCAAACCAAATCATCAACTATCTTCACCAAGATTGGGCTGTGAGGACGAGGATCCTACTGATTGGTCTGCTGATAATACTGATGGTGATGATGTATAATTAGTGGGAGAGAGCTGCTCTTGATGCATATTAAAGGAGACCCCTCTTACTCTTGCTTTATTGCACATGTAGTGAGGACATTGCATTCCTTTTGGTTGTGGGTGCCCTAGATTTGTATTATTTTGGTGATGTGTTGTTGTATATTTCTTTTTATGCAGTTTTCGGATTACATTTTGGATATTGTTTTAATTTTTGTTTTGAGATGCTATATTTGGGCACTCTGATGCTGCCCATGTTTTCATGAATTATCATGGTTTTTAGTTTTAGTTTTTCTTTTTACTTTAAGTTTCCTTTTACTGTTGATGATGCATGATTAGCTTTGTCCTATGATAGATTGAGTGACGACATTCTTAAGGGTAAAGAGTTGTGTTTAGGTTTTGAGACATTAATGCAAGGGAAGTCTGGGTACTTGTGGCATTGTAAATTATAAATTTGGGGTCACATTGTACACCATTAGAAAATTCTGATTAGCCATATAGTTAGTTTGCCCATTTTGAGCCAAAACTTGAGAATAAGACCGGTTCTTGCCATGTTTAGCAAATTTTGCGTGCTACAAATGCAAAACTAACAACCCTTTCTGTTCAAAATTTTTTCAAAAATCAAGGGCATGGATGTGAGCAAGTTTATAACAAAGTTTATTCTCTTTTTGTGGCTCCATAAAATTTTTGACTTTTGAATAGTGATAGATACTCCAATTTTGTCTTAGGAGGAGCAATTGAGCCTGCCCAGCGAATTTTGTTTGCCATTTGTAGTGAATTATTTGCATTCATCTCTTATATTCTTGTGTTGTTTAGAACTTTCCTTGTTAGTCTTTTAATGCTAATTTTGATTGTATTTGGTTGGAGAAATTATCTTAGGACATCTTTCTTATTTCGGAAGTCACTTTATCCTAAAAAGCCTACCCAAGCATGAATGTAATCCCTAGTTACCCACTTTGAGCCTTTGGACCTTTCTTTGGCAAACACATTACAAAACGTGAATCATTCTTGTTATCCTTCTTTTGAACCGTACCCTCTTTGAACTCAAAAATGTAACTTGAGGCTAAATGTAATACCCTGTACTTACCCTTGCTCGATTCGGGTCTTAGTTTCATGCTTAAGAGGATTGAGGCTTGAAATTTTAACTAAGTGTTGAGGACTTAGTCTTATATTTGACCCCTTAACTTCGAGGATTTTTAACTTGACCTTCTGTAAGACCCCATAAGATCCTAGCTTGATTCAGCTCACTGTTGCATGCCAAAGGGGTCCAAGACTGAGAAAATTTCACTAAGTGGTAAGACTTAGACATTTCCAAAGCCCCTTAAACTTTGATGATTTTATTTATGACCTTTTTGGCCTTAGAATGTCAATTTTAAAGTTGATTCATGATCAGAGATGTCAAGGTTACATCTTGGGTGAGTTTTGGAATTTTTGGACGAGTGTAAGGGTATGTTTGGACTTCCAAAATAGTAGTAGTAGACAATTAGCCCGCGACACCTGCTCCAGTCCAATTTTGGGGGAGCCCGCATAGAGCTCGCGGCGCCCACTCCAGTCCTACACTCCGGAGCCCGCGGTACCCGCTCCATCGTGCCCCTTTGTTTTTCCAACTTTTGATCCCATTTTTAAGGGAAATTGCGTCTTTTCCCACCCAATTTCATCTATAACACATAATGAAAGCCCCCAAGGAGCATTATTTGCCCTATTATTCATAATTTCTCTCCAAGAAAGTAATCCTCTCTCAAGAACAAACCCTAACCTCCTCAAAATTAAATTTCAAACTTCAAGAAAGCAACTAAGAACTTCCGAGAATTCTTCAATTATGGTATGTGGGGTTATGAACAAGGGCTTTTTTACCCTTATGCTTAAATTGTATGATTTTAAAATTTAATTCTCTTGTTTTGAATTAGGGTTCATACCCAAGTTTTTTTATTTTTGAAGCATGTGATTTTAATGAGATTTAAAGCTTTATGAATATCAAGCAGTGATTATGTTTATATTTTTAATAACATAATTTATATTATGAATGAGATTGCACTATCTTGACTTGTTATTGTTAAAGTATTTCAAGATTGTTATTGAACATGAAGTTTTATAATGAATTGACATAAGTTTAAGCATGGGTTTTAAGCCCTAAGTTAAGTATTGAGATTTCAAGAAGATTATGATTTTAAGTATTCTTTGATAAGTTCATATCAAGATTTTTAGGAAGAATTGATCTACTGATCCTAAGCTAAGATAAGGAATCCATATTTTTCATATAGTTTATGTTTTAAAGCAATGAGAAGCATAACTATTTTTATTATAAATCCTTATGCTATTTTAAAGTGGATTTTTTAAAGTCTGGGAATTTAAGTAAGGGAGTAGTATTTAGCACTGAGTTCGATATGAGTCCAAGGTTGCATGCCTTAGAACTATGAGCCACCGTAGGTTTAAAGTCCTAATATGGGTTAAGCATAGTTATCACTTAAGTTAAGGTCCTATTCTAATGACAAGGGAAAGACAACGTTCCTTAGCATGAGCTCTTCCATCTGTGGATAAGACGCTACACTCCATGATAGCTCACATGGTTTATGTCAGTTAGAAGAATCTCCCAAAAGAGAGAGTAAAAGTAAAGCTTTTAGAAACTAAGTGTGTGTCCCACAAAGTTTATTTAGTACGCTTTATTATTCATGTTTTATGATTTTTCAGCTTTCAGTTTTATTCAAGCTCAAGGTGAGTCACTTACTCTTAGGATACATTATTTGAAAGTCTATGAATATATTACGTTATTTTTTTACTCATGCATTCATCCATATATACTCACTATATTCCAGAAGTGTTGATGCATATATATGTCTATGTGCTACATTATCTCATAATGCAGGTACCAGTTGTAGTCTATACATCATAATCAGACAGTGTGTAGCTTTCAGTCAGTAGGTGTTGAGTCTTTTTGATTGAGGGATTGAGTCAATCATAGTTTTAGTAGGATCTTATTTGTTTAATTCAGTCGTATTGATTGGGGATAGCTGGGGTTCAGGTCCTGACTACCTATAGTCAATATTAGTAGAGGCTTAATTGACAGTCAGTAGATTTGTTGTATTTAATTTCAGTTTTATTTTGCATAACCAGAGTTGTAATTGTTCCATATAGTTTTGTATTGAACCTACATAGTAATGGAATCTCTTTCAATTATTTATTTTGGATTAATGTATCTTATTTAGTTGCTCATTAGTTATGCCAGTATAAGGGTTATCTTGGGATCACTTGTGGTCCTAAGAAATGTGAGACGTCCAAGGGGTAGTCTCGGAGCATTACAAACTTGGTATCAGAGCACAAGGTTAAAGTGTCTTAGGGTTTCTATGAAGCCATGTCTAGTAGAGTCTTATGGAATGGTACAGATATATTTGTAATTTTCTTCGAAAGGCGACAGGGTATTTAAGAAGAGCTTCCTTTCTTTCATACTCTAGATTGTGCAGTAAAGTTTTTCTTTTAGAAACTTTGGTCGATTTGTGTGTTACTCCATAATTCTCCATCTATGACTTTTTGAGATAACATTAGTACTAGATTCCAAATCCTCCCAAGATGATGCTCTCAGATTTACTATCAGTAACTTCAGAATCCACACAATGGTCTTGAGAGGAGCTCGCTAGTGTGTTACAAGTTCCTTAAGTTGAAAGTTTATGTCCTCATCTAATTGAGTTGTTCATTTAAGACAAAATAAGATATGTATTCAGATTCCTTGTTAACCCTTCAATATAAATAGTACTCGTGAAAGAAGATAGCATGAACCCAAAGTGTTAAATAGAGTTTGCAGTCAAGGGATGTTATGACATTGAGTGTTATGAGTCATAAGTGGTAGAACCTTCTTATAGTTGAAAGTATGGGTTTAGAAGTGTTGTGACAAGAAAGGTGGTAATGGCAATTAATCTAATGTTTATAGATGAAATTTTATATATGATCGAGTTAGTAGTGAGGTGATATATCCTCATGTGTTAGTTTAGTGAAAGGCAGAGAAGGAGTTATTACTTCAGGTGAATTGTTGTTTACTTGAAGTAGAAAAAATATTATTGATGGTAGTTATTGTTATAGAAATGTATAGGTTATTGATGAAAGTATTTGGTGGTTGAGTATTGTGAATTTAGGATTCTCTTTAGAATGCAAGGATTTTAGTTGAATCTTATAGAGCTACGAAAGAAATTTAGGTGTATAGATGGGTGAATGGTAGTGATGTGTAAAAGAAGGATGTGCTAATGGATTATATAAGATAGGTCATACGATGATGATCAATTGTGTTTATTATAAGGGTCTGGTGTACTGGTGTTTCTTGATGTTTTATTTTATAGCTTCCAAGTGAGAATGGTATATGAGGTTAGGTGGTTAATCATGTCTAGCACTAAACATTAAGTTTGAATAGTGGATGATCATTAAGATAGAAGTAATGATTGCTTGGTTAGTGGTGCTAGTTATTTGGAAGTGATCTAGAAGGCTTGAACAATGTATGCAAGAGTTTAAGTTCATGTATTTGTAGTTAGGTATGAGGTAGAGGTGTGCCCAAGGTGATATGGGTTTGCATTATTTTCTAAGATTATTAAAGGTTGTATGTGGTTAGTATCACCCTTGAGTTACTAAATGGGAAGAGGGCTAGTTATATAGTATCTAGTGTTCATAATTGCTAAGTTAAGGAGTTATGGATAGCGATGTTAAGTCTTTTGGTATAATTTTTATTCTAATGGTTTATGGACAAATATAAGTTTAGAGATGTGATATTAGTAGGCTATGATGTAAGTAGTATGGTTCATAAAGGTTTAGGGATATCCATGTTAGGTGTTAGAATCTAAGATTGAGTCTTTGGAGATTTAGCTAATAGAAATTAAGGTTGAAGCTCTAGATGGTGTGAACTCTGGTATGGTGATGCTCATGAAGATTCTAAGTTGGTAAGTGTTCAAGTTATTACATGGTGACTATTAGGGAAATAGAAAGATAGAGTTGTAACTCATAAGGAAGTATTAGCAGTGGGTTTTACACTTTCATGTGTAGTCTTTCTGGGTGAGTTTATTATTTAAGTGTATTATTGTATCTAGAACTCTAGAGTAAAATCATTGCAGTTACATTAGAGTTTATTAAAGGGATCCGCAAACTTAGAATTGTGGGTTAAAGCTAAGGGGGAGATAATAGAACAAAGAACCAAGATTCTCAAATTCTAGTAGTGATGCTAGTGTGTTGCAGAACAGCACTAGGGAGGAAGATCCCCAAACTAGTCTTATTTCAGTATTTCTACTTCAATTATCATGATATCTACTCATTAGTTACTTGTAAGTTCCATGCTCATAGTTCATGTTCAGGAACATAATAGAGAATCATGTACTCTCCCAGTTCCTAATATGAGGATTCCAGTTCATTCAGCATTACGAATCATGTTCTAGGAATTTATAAACTCTAAACTGTAACGCCCCAAAACCTGGTCTCGATATGTCACACGATGCTCAAGACTACGAGTAGCCTTAAGCTAACCCTGTCTCCCTTCTACTTAGTCTGAATCTCATAATACCAGAAATATAGGTATAAAATAATACTAAATGCGGAAATCTGTCTAAACTAACTGAGAATATCTTAATCATAACATCTGAAATAATAGACTTAAGAGTCTGGTCAATCAAAACTGAATAATTTGAATCATATCTAGCAGTCTGACAAGCCTCTACTACTAATGTCTAGAGAGCCACTGGGACAAACCCCCAGCTGAATCGAACTGTTTGAAAATACTGAATTATCTAATTTGTTAAGCTAAAAATAAACTGAATGACTAAGTTCCCAAACTATGAGGACTCATCAACTGTTGGAATATAGATGGAGTTGCTCGAAATCACTCTTTCTATGAAAACTAAGCACCTGAACCTACATTATGAGACAATGTAGCATATAGATGTATATGTAGATCAGTACTTTGGGAATGTACTGAGTATATGGGGGTGAAATGCATAAGTAAAACAAAGTTTCAATAGTCATCATAATTTGTAAAACAATGCATGCTAACTGTAAATGACTCACATAAGCTGGAATATCTCAAATCTGTAATCATGAATAATAAATTATACTTTATAAATCTAGTGAGTCATAACATTTAGTTCTAAAATCCATACTAATGTTCTGTCTATAAATCATGCTGCCTAAGTAGAGAAAGGACTCACTTTTATATCTAAAATCTGAGAGCTAAAATCCGTAGCTAATATCTTTCTGTAAAGCATAATCTGAATAAACCTGTGAGCCTTTACACTTAGTTTTCTAAAAACTTTTCTTTACTAGTAGGGAATTCTCTTAAAAAAATATTCTGCAAGGGAGGTTCTTCTAACTGACATAAACCATGTGAGATAACATGGAGTCCAACGTCTTGTTCCCCTCTAGGAAAAACCACATGATTGGAGAGGTGTCATACTCTTTTCAAGGAGTATAACCTAATCAAAGTGATCACATCTGTAGCTGTCATCCATATAGAAATAGGAATAATCTGGTAATCTGTACCTACATTGGCTATGTAGTTTTGTGGAAGTTATGGCACGCTAATCCCACACTCCCCACTCGGTGCTAAATACTACTACCTTTAATCTGATGCTTATTCTATTGGAAATCCACTTTAAAACTAGCACAAGGGTTTATTATGAAACCAATTATGATTTTATCTGATTAAATATGTAAGTAAAGCTAATCTAATTTTTGTAATTTGTAATAAATCTGTAAAGTGGATTTCAAATCTTATCTAAGGATCTAAAGATCAAATCTTTAGTGAAAATCTGAAAATAAACTGATCATTTGATGCTTAAAGCATAATCTTTCTTGAAATAATAATGTTCAATCTAGGGGTAGTAACCCATGCATCAAGCTCATGTCAAAACATCATAATAATCATGCTTGGTAATGAAAACAATGATAATTTATCTCAAAATCTGAAAATTTCTGCAATAGGCCTGAAATTATGAAAATAAACATGCAATTCAACTTCTAAATCTCTTGAAATCTCATAATCTTGCAATTAGCAATAATGGGTATGAACCCTAATTTAAAACTCATGTATAATCATTCAAAATCATATCAATTTGAAATAAAAACTTGGTTTTGGGCACAAGGATGAAAGAAGATCCTTATTCATAAACCCACATACTTTAATTAATGAAATTTTTAAGAAATCTAGAACTTGAATCTCTATTTGTGCCCTTGAAGATGAACTCTTGATTATTTTGATTTGGGAATCCTCAATTATGAGTATTCTTGGAGAAATAATGGAGAAAAATTGATTTCTTGGAGAGTAAGTTTTGAACTCTAGGATTTTTATTTTGAGAGAGAATGGATGAAAATAAGCATAAAGTGCTTAGAATAAGCTTAATTCCTTGTTTTTGATGAATTGGGGACTTGAGAATTGACCAAAGAGCCCTTTTTAAAATTTTCATCGGAACTGGAATAAGGGAGAAATTTCCAATTTGACATGCCACCGCAATGCACCACATCGCGGTGGCTTATTGGATTTTGACAACTGGGAAAAGAGGCCCCAACGCGATGCGATGAAATTGCATTTGGCCACTATAAAAGGGATAAGTACCATTTTAGCAATCATCGCGATACGCCACCATCACGGTGAGCCACTAGAAAAGGACGACTGAGACCTGGAACTTCTCCGCGATACGGGACAATGGCGTAGGTCCACTAGAAATTGATAATTGCCAAATTATCCCTCTTCGTGATGCGATGCCTGCCTAAATGTCATACTGCTTTACTAAAACCTCCATAACTTCTCAATCGAGTTTCAGATTTAGACGAGGTGTCGATGGAAAGCTAATTCAATTTTCTACACAATGAAGGGTATAGAATTGGAAAATACCATGTATAACAAAGGTTATTCATTTTTTAAACTTACCCTTAGCGTTCTAGGATCTAAATTGAGCTAGGAAAAAGTATGGGGTATTACACAAACTCAGGTCATGCAACTCATGACTCATGTACTCATGCTTTACAATATGTTCAGTTCCAGGTACTCATGCTACACTCTTAATGTTCAGCGAAATATAGATTTTACCATTTATATCCTCAGTTTTTTTCTCTATAATGAATCCATGTTGTGGATAATCTATTCCTTAGGCCTCAGTAAAGTGTCAAGTTATGCTTAGTAGCCCTTCACGTTTCAGGTCCTCATATTCTAACCTTTCAGTGACCTTCCCTTAGTCAAGATAGTGATAATGAACAATTGTGTAGATGGGAGAGAGCAAATGTTTCATGTTGGGAAAGATTATTGTATGCTTATTTTATGTAAGTCTATAAGTTTGAAGGAATATTGAGGTAAAGTTTTTTTTTGTGTGTGTATTGGTTAGTCGTTAATTTTTATGCTTACCTTCCTAAGAATAATGCATGGAAGTTATTATTGATAGAGGTATTAGAGAATATGAGAAATATGCTTTTATGAAATTTTCTATGTCTTGGACCCCTTTGACATGAAATTCTTACTATTGCATGTCAAAGGGGTCCAAGACATAGAAAATTTCACTAAGTTTTAAGACTTAGTCATTTCCAAAGCCTCTTAAACTTTGATGATTTTATTTTCGACCTTACTGGACTTTGAATGTCGATTTTAAAGTTAAATCATGATCGGGGATGTCGAGGGTATATCTTGGGTGAGTTTCAAAATTTTTGGACGAGCGTAAGGGCATGTTTGGACTTCCAAAATAGTAGCTATAGGAGATTAGCCCGCGGCGCCCACTCCAATACGACACTTCAGAGCCCGCAGCGCCTGCTCCATCGCACCCCCTTGTTTTTCCAACTTTTGACCCCATTTTTTTAATGGGAAATTGAGTCTTTTTCCACCCAAATTCTTCCATAACACATAATTAAAGCCCCTAAAGAGCATTATTTGCCCCATTATTCATAATTTCTCTCAAATAAAGTAGTCCTTTATCAAGAACAAACCCTAGATTCCTTAAAATTCAAGCTTAAACCTCAAAAAAGAAACAAGAACTTCCTCTAATTCATCAATTAAGGTACATGGGGTTATGAACAAGGGCTTTCTTTCACCCTTGTGCCCGAATTGCATGTTTTTAAGATTTGATTCACTTGTTTTAAATTAGGGTTCATACCCAAGTTTCTATATTCTTGAAGCACGTGATTTTAATGAGATTTAAAGCTTTATGTATATCAACCAACGATTATATTTATGTTTTTAATAACATGATTTATATTATGAATTAGATTGCACTATCTTGACTTGTTATTGTTGAAGTATTTCAAGATTGTTATTGAGCATAAAGTTTTATTATGAATTGACATTAGGTTAAGCATGGGTTTTAAGCCCTAAGTTAAGTATTGAGATTTCAAAGATTATTGTTTTAAGTATTCTTTGATAAGCTCATATCAAGATTTTAAGCAAGAACTGATCTTTTGATCCTAAGCTAAGATAAGGAATCCACATTTTCCATACAGTTTATGATTTAAAGCAAAGAGAAGAATAACTGGTTTTTATTATAAATCCTTATACTATTTTAAGGTGGATTTTTTAGTCTGAACATATAAGTAAGGGAGTATTATTTAGCATTGAGTTGGGTATAAGTCTGTAAGACCCCGCAAAATCCTAAGCTCAACTCAGTCTTTTAAGCTTACTAAAAGGTCCCAGACTTAGAAAATTCTAGCTAAGTATTCAGACTTAGTATTATTTTGGCCTTTGTAAGTTCGAAACTCTTTTTCATGACTTTTATAATCTTAAAGTATCGATCTTTAGATTCATACATGATCAGGAATATCAGTAAGTGTTCCCAAATGAGTTTTAGATTTTTTGGACCTCATTTGAACCACGTTTGGGAATCAAAAATAGTGTATCAATGCAATCTTGAAGCGGCATGGTAGGCATCGCATCGATCAATATTTTTCCTTGGATACCAGTGGCAATTTCCAGTGAACCGACACGGGCTCTATGCGACGAATTGGCTAACACATTGATACCAATGATGCAGTGCGTCGTCCTGCGTGTCGACAGTCTGATTTTCAGTCATTAAAAGCCGCATCCTTGGGGGGTATTTGGTTCTTTTCCCCACCCCTATTCAGACCTAAAACACGAGATTCAACCTTCATTGAGCAAAATATACTTACTTTCTCTCAAATTTCTCAAGAACAAGAACCCTAGGTGATTTAATTTCAAGGCCAAGATTTTCACCATTGTTCTTCAAGAATTTAGCAACCAAGGTAAGTCAAGTGTTCATCCAAGGGTTCCCTTCTACCCTTGGAGTTTAAGAATCCCTTTTAACTACAAGTTTATGAGTTTGATGAAGTTCATGGTTGAATTTGAATGTGTTCATGATTACCATGTTAATGGGTTTCTAGTTCATGATTTACTACAAGATCCATGTGGAATTGATTGATATGTGTGCATTATCACGCGAAACCATGTTGAAACCCTTGAAGTTGTAAAAATGGAATTGAACTATGATGTGTCATGTTGTTTTAGTGTCATGTGCATAGATCATATCCTTCAAGTGTTTGATGTATTGTTCATGAGAATTAAATAACGAAATTATATCATGTTAGCATGTATTCAAGTTTATGTCATGCAAGTGTCTGATAGAATGTCCCTATGAATGAATGATATCAAGTAGTTATTTATCATGTTTCAAGATTATGCCATATCATATAATTTATACTATCGAGTCTTAGAGGTATTCAATACTCGACAATTTAGCTGGTTACCTGGAGCTATGGTTAGTCACAAGAAAGTATAATTCATGTCACGATGGATACAATTCAGTTAGTTAACAGAATTCAGTAGTATTCCATTAGTCCACGGAGCCCAGTGAGCTCGGTTTAATTCAGTTATACAGTACAATCAGAAATAGTTCAGTCTAGTCTAGAATAGTATAGAATCCAGTCCAGTGTCTATTTAGTTAGGACTAGGATTCAACACCGAGTGAACCCATAGATGGGGCTCACCTGCCAGTAGATAGTGTGATCCTTAGAAGCAATCCTTGTGTTCCAGAACTACGTAGCCAGCGTAAGTTGAGACATCAACCTGCCAGTTGAGGGTTGATGAGGTGATCTACCTGCCAGTTGAGGGTACCACCATTCTCATTCAGAGCATGTGCCAGATGATTCACCTTGTCTTTACCCGTGGAACGGTACTGACACCCTTCCAGCTTGGGTTATAGGTTGGACCCCAATCAGTTCAGAGAGGGGCATGTCATTTAGATGATTACTTCCTACAGTCTTAATTTTAGTTCCAGTCTCAGTATAGAACTCAGTTTAGTTCTACAGAAAATCAGCACTGTTA
>NC_061114.1:182355193-182419326 GCF_002878395.1 Capsicum annuum
TCTCAGTATAGAACTCAGTTTAGTTCTACAGAAAATCAGCACTGTTAGATACAGTCACTCAGCTCAGAATGGAACTCAGTACAGTTCTACACAATCAAGATTGTTAAATATAGTAACTCTGCTATCAGTAACTCAATATCAGTAGGCTCAGATATCAGTTAATCAATATTCAGCTTTGAAAATCCAGTGTTATCACGATCTCAGTTACAGTTTACATATTTATGCATGTACTCTCATTCAGTTATACTCATGTCATTTAGTTAGTATTGTTCATGCATATGAACCCATGCATTTCAGCCTACCTCACTTTGCATACCAGCCTACCTCATAGAGTAGGACAACTTTCCCCATTATCAACTCTCCCATCTGTGGGTAAGACACTATACTCTATGAAAGCTCACATGGTTTATACCGGTTAGAAGAACCTCTAAAAAGAAAGAGTAAAATTAAGGCATTTAGAAACTAAGTATGTGCCTCACAAAGTTTATTCAGTATGCTTTATTATTCATGTTTTATGATTTTTCGGCTTTCAGTTTTATTCAAGCTCTAGGTGAGTTACTTACACATAGTATGCATTAGTTGAAAGTCTATGAATATATTAAGTTATTATTTTACTTATGTATTCATCCCCACATAATCAGTACATTCCAGAAGTACTGACCCACATATATGTTTATGTGCTACATTGTCTCATAATATAGATACCAATTGAAGTCCACACATCATGATAAGATAGTGTGCAGCTTTCGATCAGCAGATGATGAGTCCTTTTGATTCAATGGCTCAAGTTAATCATAGTTCGAATAGCATATTTCTTTATTTATTTAGTTGTATTGATTAGGGTTAGCTGGGGTTATGTCCCGGCTTCCTATAATCAATATTAGTATAGTCTTGATAGATAGTCAGTCGGGTTGTTGTATTTAATTTCAGTTTCTTTTTGTATAACCATAGTTGTAATCGTTCTATATAGTTTTGTATTGAACCTACTTAGTAAGGATATCTCTTTTTCTTATTTTTATCATATTAATATATCTTTTTTAGTTTCTCAAGAGTTATGCTAGTATAACGGTTATCTTGGGATCACTTATGGTCCTAAGCACCGTGTGACGTTCGGAGGGTAGTCTTGGGGATTTACTACAAGATCTATGTGGAATTGATTAATATGTGTGCATTATCATGCGAAACCATGTTGAAACCCTTGAAGTTTTAAATGTGGAATTGAACTATGATGTGTACATGTTGTTTTAGTGTCATGTGTATAGATTATGTCCTTTAAGTGTTTGATAAATTGTTCATGAGAATTAATTAATGAAATTATATCATGTTAGCATGTATTCAAGTTCATGTCATGCAAGAGTTTGATAGAATGTCCCTATGAATGAATGATGATCAAGTAGTTATTTATCATGTTTCAAGATTGTGCCATGTCGTATAATTTATGCTATCGAGTCCTGTGGGTATTCAATACCCAAAAATTTAGTTGTTTACCTAAAGCCATGGTCAGTCATAGGATAGTATTATTTACGTCATGATCGATAGAATTCAGTCAGTTAACAGAATTCAGTAGCATTTCGTCAGTCCACGGAACCCAGTAAACTTAGTTCAATTCAGTTAGATAGTATGATCAGAAATAGTTCAGTCCAGCATAGAATAGTCTAGAATCCAGTCCAGTGTCTATTCAGTTTGGAGTAGGATTCAGCACCGAGTGAACCCACGGATGGGGACTTACCTGCCAGTAGAGGGTATGATCCTTAGAAGTAGTCTTTGTATTCCAGAACTACATAGCCAGCGTAGTTTGAGACATTAACCTATCAGTTGAGGGTTAATGAGGTGATCAACCTTCCAGTTGAGGGTACTACCATTCTCGTTCAGAGCACCTAACACCCTTCCAACTGGGGTTACAGGTTGGACCCCAATTAGTTCAGAGAAGGGCATATTTGTTAGATGATTACTTCCCACAGTCTCAGTTTCAATTTTGATCTTAGTATAGAACTCAATTTAGTTTTATAGAAAATCAGGTTTGTCAGATATAGTCCTTCAGATCAGAACGGAACTCAGTATAGTTCCATCAACTCCATATTTCATACCATAGAGGTTTTTCAGACTAGAGTATTTTTCAGACCGATGTTTAAGTTTTGGTATTGTTATACCGTATTCAGTTTTATTATAGTATTGAACCTTATGAAATATCTTTTTCCTAATTTTTGCATATTTTAAGTAGTACTATTTAGTTATTGCAGGAGGTACCAGTCATTGGTTATCTTGTGGTCCTTTAGGATTATGGGCACCGTGTAGTGTCTAGGGTATAGAATCGAGGTATTACAAACTTGGTATCAGAGACTAAGGTTCAACAGAGTCCTAGGAAGTCTGAAAGAGCCATCTAGTAGAATCTTGTGCATGGGTGTGTAGTGCGCCATATTTATGGATAGGAGGCTACGTGGTGTTTTAGGAAAAGTTTCCCTTCTTTCAGTATTCATGTCGTGTGAGTGAGCATGAGTATCAGTTAAATTCCCTGTATAATCCAAATTTCTCCTTCGTTTATAGAATATGCCTCCAAAGAGGAATAAGGGAAGAGGAATGGGATACCATCTAGAACCCCAGCCTGCCCAGCCAGATCTTTTGGACGAACATGTCTGCCACGCTGAATTCAGAGCATCTTTCACCATCTTAGCTCATTTTGTGTTAGCCTATAATGAACGTCCTGCTGCTTTTTTGACTAACCCAGTGGCCATTTTTTACTTGGTCGAAGTTAGATGAGGACCCTCAGGAGTTTCTTGATCAGGTGTAGAAAGTTATAGATATTATGGGAGTGACTGCTGTTGAGAGCGCTGAGTTTGCCATATCAGTTGTAGGATCTGTCCCACTTATGGTTTAAATATTGGAAAGTAGAAAAGGCCGCAGATGCAGGGCCCATAGAATGGGAGGAGTTTGCCACTACTTTTTTAGATAGGTTCTTCCTATTAGAGTTAAAGAAAGTAAAGGTTTTGGAGTTTATAAATCTGAAGCAGGGCAACATGACAGTGAAAGGGTATTCTCTCAAGTTTACTCAATTAGCTAGATACGCTCCTCATGTAGTAGTAGATAGTAGATCTAAGATGAATAAGTGTATGTCTAGCATGTCTAATAGTATGGTCAAGGAGAGTATGACCGCCATGTTGATTAAGGATATGGACATATCCAGGCTCATGGTCTATGTTCAGTAGATAGAAGAGGCCAAGAATAGGGAGAAGGATAGGGAGAACAAGAGAGGGAGAACAAGTAGTTTCAACTTCACGTAGCCTAAGTCAAAGGGTAGGAATCGTTCTCAGTTCAACCCAAAATCCTCAGTTCCAGCTATGTCCTCAGCTAGTGCTCCAGTGCCAAAATTTGGAAATGGCAACAGAGATAGGGCATCAGGCCTTAAACCCTAGGGTAGTGTTAGCAGCGTCCGAACCAATACCCTTTGTTAAAAATATTGCAAAAATCACCAGAGTATCTGTAGTGCAGAAAATGATGTGTGTTTTGGGTATGGCAAGCCAGGCCACAGAGTCAGAGATTATCCCCAGTCAGGTTCTTTAGGTCAGTATAAACGTCCCCCATCTCAGTTTGATTGCCCGAATACGCAGAGTGATGCTTCCAGTTCCACCAGTGGGCATTCTCCAAACAGACTCAATGCTCTTTAGTCCCAACAGGATCAGGAAAGTTCTCCTAATATGGTCACTAGTATGTTACAAGTTTTCCATTTATATATTTATGCTTTGCTAGATCCAGGAGCTTTGTTGTCCTTTGTTACTCCATATATAGCCATTGATTTCGGAGTCAGTCCTGAAATTCTAGCAGAGCCTTTCTCAATCTCTATCCCAGTGGGTAAATCTATCATAGTTCGGCGGGTATACAAGAATTGTCCAATTATGATATCTCAGAAAGTCACTTTAGCAGACTTAGTCGAATTAGAGATGGCTGATTTTGATGTCATTCTCGGCATGGATTGTCTTCATTCCTGTTATGCATCAGTCGACTGCAGAAACAAAATTATCCAGTTTTAGTTTTTGAATGAGCCCATCCTAGAATAGAGGGGTAGTACTTCAGCACTTAGGGGTCAACTTATTTCTTACCTTCGAGCGAGAAAAATGATATCTAAGGGATATATCTATCATCTCATTTGAGTCCATAACTCTAATTCAAAAACCTCTACTCTTGAATCAGTGTCAGTAGCATGTGAATTCCTAAATGTATTTCTCGAAGATCTTTTTGGAGTTTGTCTCGAAAGGGAAATCAACTTCAGAATAGACCATCTTCTAGATACTCAGCCTATATCTATTCCGCCATATAGAATGGCTTCAGCAAAACTCAAAAAATGAAAACAATAGTTAAAAGATCTCCTAGATAAGGGATTTATCAGACCCAATGTGTCCCCATGGGGCACACCAATTTTATTCATGTGTAAGAAATACGGTTCTCTTAGAATATATATTGACTACCGTTAGCTAAATAAAGTCATAGTCAAGAATAAGTATCCACTTCCCAAAATCAATGACTTGTTTGACTAACTTCAGGGTGCTAGTTACTTTTCTAAGATAGACCTCAGATCAGGCTATCATCAGCTCAGAGTCAGAGAATGTGACATCCCAAAGACAGCTTTCAGAACTTGGTATGGTCACTTCAAATTCTTAGTCATGTCGTTTGGTCTTACCAATGCCCCAACAGCCTTCATGGACTTAATAAACCATGTGTTCAAGCAATACTTGGACATTTTCATCATAGTCTTCATAGATGACATTCTTGTCTACTTTCTCAGTGAGCATGATCATGCAGACCATCTCAAAAGAGTATTGCAGACTCTAAGAAACCATCAGCTATTCGCCAAATTTAGTAAGTGTGAATTTTGGAAAAGGTTAGTATCCTTCCTTGGCCATATCATTTCTGGAGATGGCATTAGAGTTGATCCCCAAAAGACCAAAGCAGTGAGAAACTAGCCTAGACCCATCTCTCCATCAGATATCAGGAGTTTCTTGGGCTTGGCTAGCTATTACCGATGTTTTTTGAGGTATTTTCTTCTATTACATCCTCTATGTCTAGATTGACTCAAAAGAAAGTCAAATTCCAGTGGTCAAATTCTTGTGAAAAGAGTTTTCAGAAGTTGAAGTCTCGATTTACTACAACTCTAGTTTTGACCCTACCAGATTGTTCAGATGGGTTTGTGGTATATTGTGATGCCTTCAAAGTTTATTTGGGGTGTGTTTTCATAAAGAGAGGTAAGGTCATAGCCTACACCTCTAGACATCTTAAACCCCATGAAAAGAACTGTCCTACTCATGATTTTGGGTTAGCAGCAGTAGTATTTGCCTTAAAGATTTGGAGGCACTACTAGTATTGTGTGCACGTTCATGTGTTCACAGGCCATAAGATCCTACAGTATGTGTTGTCTCAGAAAGACCTAAACCTCCATCAGAGGAGGTGGTTGGAGTTGTTGAAAAACTACAACATAAGCATTCTGTATCATCCAGGTAAAGCCAATGTAGTGGCTGATTCTCTCAGTAGGATGTCTATGGGTAGTCTTGCTTATATGGAGGATGGTAAGAAGAAGTTATCTTAGGAAGTTCATCAGCTTCCCTGACTAGGTGTTCGCTTAGTCGATTCGTTAGAAGGTAGTGTATGGGTGCAGACTAGTTCAGAATCATCCCTAGTTTTCAAGGTAAAGGAAAATCAGTATAGAGATCCTAGTCTAGCTAAGTTAAAGAAATCAATCAAAGATCAGAAGGTAGAGGTTTTCTCCTAATGAGGAGATGGTATGTTGCGTTGCCAAGGTCGGCTATGTGTGCCAGGTGTAGATGATTTAAGACAGCAAACTCTTGCAGAACTCTATTCATCCAGGGGCCACTAAGATGTACCATGATTTGTGGGAGATCTATTATTGGAGTGGGATTAAGAGAGCATTGTAGAGTTTGTGGCTAATTGCTTAATATGTCAGCAGGTTAAGATCCAGCATCAGAAGCTAAGTGGGTCCATACAGAAGTTCAGTATTCCCACCTGGAAATGGAAATAAGTGAACATGGACTTTATGATAGGTTTGCCTCGTACTCGTTGCCAGCATAATTTAGTTTGGGTTATTTTATATAGGATGACCAAATTAGCCCATTTTTTAACAGTCCATATCTCTTATTCAGTCAAGGAATATGCCAAACTCTATATCAGGGAGTTGGTTAAATTTTATGATGTTTCATTGTCCATTATCTCAGATAGAGGTACCCAATTCACCTCTCATTTTTGGAGGCATTCCAAAAGGGTCTTGGTACCCGAGTTCACCTCAGTACAACCTTTTATCCTCGGACTGATGGTCAAGGAGAAAGGACCATTCAGACTTTATAAGATATGTTGTGACTGTGTATGATAGACTATAAAGGTAGTTGGGATAACCACTTGTCTTTTATTGAATTCGCATATAACAAAAACTATCATTCCAATATTTAGATGGCTCTATTTGAGGCTCTTTATGGGAGGGGGTATAGATCTCCCATTGGTTAGTTTGTAGTGGGTTAGGTTGTAGTGGTAGGGCCTGACTTAGTATTTGATACCTTAGAGAAAGTTCAATTAATTAGGGAATGACTTACGACATCTCAGAGCCGACAGAAATTGGACGTAGATATACACAGAAAGGATCTCGAGTTCGAGATTAGTGATTTTATGTATTTGAAAACCTCTCCTATGAAAGAAGTAAAGAGGTTTGGCAAGAAAGGGAAACTTAGTCCCCGATATGTCGGACCTTACCGAATTCTCAGTCGTTTCGGAAAGGTAGCTTACGAGCTTGAGTTTCCTTCAGACTTAACTTCAGTGCATCCAGTGTTCCATGTCTCCTTGCTTAAGAAATGCATAGGTGACCCAGTAGTCATAGTCCCTATAGAGGGCATAGATATTCCAAACATCCTCTCTTATGAAGAGATTCCGGTCAAAATCCTTGATTATCAGATTCAGATTGAAGAACAAAGAAGTCCCTCTAGTCAAAGTACTTTGGCGGAATTAGTCCATTAAGGGAGCTACTTTGGAAGCAGAAGCAGACATCTAGACTAATTATCCTCACCTTTTCTCCACAAACTCATACTCAGCCCAAGGTAACATATATTCTTTGAATTTACTCAGTCTCATATTCAGATATAGCTTCCAACTTGGTATCAATTGATGTTGCATACTCAATCATGCATTCATGAATTAGTTAATTGATGTACTTATGCATCAAACATCCAGTATATAAGCTCAGCTTATCAGTAATCCCAGTCATGCATTAATAGATCATATTCAGCTATGTACTCATGCATCAGATATGCATGTACAGTGTCTAAATCTAGTCTATCAGTATTCTCAATTTAATCAGTCTCATTTGAGGAAGAATGTTTCCAAGGAGGAGATATTATAAGACCCCACAAAATCCTAAGCTCAACTCAGTCTTTTAAGCTTGCTAAGGGGTCCCAGACTTAGAAAATTCTAGCTAAGTATTAAGATTTAGTAATATTTTGGCCTTTGTAAGTTGGCAACTCTATTTATTGACTCTTATGACCTTAAAGTATCGATCTTTAGATTGATACATGATCAGGAATGTCAGTAGGTGTTCCCGGAAGAGTTTCGGATTTTGTGGACCTCGTTTGAACCACATTTGGGAATCCAAAATAGTGTATCGCTGTGATCTCGGTGTGCCGCGTTGGCCATCGCAACAATCAATATTTTTCCTGGGCTTCTAATGGCAATTTTTAGTGAACCAATGTGGAGTCGATGTGGCACATTGGCTATCGTGTCGATGCCAATGACACGGCATGTCGACAGTCCAATTTTTAATCATTAAAAGTCGTATCCCTAGGGGGTATTTGGGTCTTTCTCCACCCCTATTCAGCCTTAAAACACAAGATTCAACATTCATTGAGCAAAATATACTTACTTTCTCTCAAATTTCTCAAGAACAAGAACCCTAGGTGATTTAACTTCAAGGCCAAATATCAAGATTTCCACCATTATTCTTGAGGAATTTAGTAACCAATGTTTTTCAAGTGTTCATCCAAGGGTTTCCTTCAACCCTTGGAGTTCAAGAACCCCTTTTAACTACAAGTTTATGAGTTTGATGACATTCATGGTTGAATTTGAATATGTTCATGATTACTATGTTAATGGGGTTTCTAGTTCATGATTTACTATAAGATCCATGTGGAATTGATTTATATGTATGCATTATCATACGAAACCATGTTGAAACCCTTGAAGTTGAAAAAATGGAATTGAGCTATGATGTGTACATGTTATTTTAGTGTCATATGAATAGATTATATCCTTCAAGTGTTTGATGAATTATTCATGAGAATTAAATAATAAAATTATATCATGTTAGCATGTATTCAGGTTCATGTCATACAAGTGTTTGATAGGATGTCCCTATGAATGAATGATGATCAAGTAGTTATTTATCATGTTTCAAGATTGTACTATGTCATATAATTTATGCTATTGAGTCCTGGGGGTATTTAATACCCGATAATTTAGTTGTTTACCTAGAGCTATGGTCAGTCATAGGATAGTATGTCATGTCATGATTGATAGAATTCAATTAGTTAACAGAATCTAGTAGTATTCCGTCAGTCCACGGATCCCAATGAACTTGGTTCAATTCAGTTATAAAGTACAATCAAAAATAGTTCAGTCTAGCCTAGAATAGTCTAGAATCCATTCAAGTGTCTATTCAGTTGGGAGTAGGATTCAACACCGAGTGAATCCATGGATGGGGACTCACCTGCCAATAGAAGGTGTGATCCTTAGAAGAAATCCTTGTGTTCCAGAACTATGTAGCCAGCATAGGTTGAGACATCAAATTGCCAGTTGAGGGTTGATAAGGTGATCTACTTGCTAGTTGAGGGTACCACCATTCTCGTTCAGAGCACCTTCAAGATAAGGGTGACTCAGCTTATCTTTACCAGTGGCATGGTATTGACACCCTTCCAGCTGGGGTTACAGGTTGGACCCCAATCAGTTCAGAGAGGGGCATGTCATTTAGATGAGTACTTTCCACAGTCTCAGTTGCAGTTCCAGTCTCATTATAGAACTCAGTTTAGTACTACAGAAAATCAGGACTGTCAGATACAGTCACTCAGCTCAGAACGAAACTCAGTATAGTTCCACACAATCAAGATTGTTAAATATAGTCACTCTGTTATCAGTAACTCAATATTAGTAGGCTCATATATCAGTTGATCAGTATTCAGATTTGATAATCCAGTGTTATCACGATCTCAGTTACAGTTTACATATTTACGCATGTACTCTCATTCAGTTATACTTACGTCATTTAGTCAGTATTTTTCATGCAATGAACCCATGCATTTCAGCCTACCTCACTTTGCATACCAGTACATTCAAAGTACTAATGCATACCTTTCTTTTATGCTATGATATTTTATATCATAGGTTTAGACGCACGAGCTGCCGATCATACTTAGCAGTTCAGATATTCAGCTGACAGAGTTAATGGTTAGTCCTCTTAGTTTGAGGACATGATGATTATTTTAGTATTTCAGCTTATTTCAATAGTTTGGAGTTAGTTGGGGACTTGTCCCATCAACTCCATATTTCAGACATTAAAGACTTTTCAGACTAGAGTAGTTTTTAAACAGATATTTTAGTTTTGGTATTGTTATACCAAATTCAATTTGATAGCAGTATTGAACCTTATGGCATGTTTTCTACCTAATTTTATTATATTTGCAGTATTACTATTCAGTTATTGCAGCAAGGACCAGTCATAGGGTTAGCTTGTGGTCCTTCGGAATTATGAGCACCGTATAGCATCAGAAGTATAGACTCAGGGCGTTACAGAGTCCAAGGTCGCATGCCCCAAAATAATGAGACATCATAGGTTTAAAGTCCCAATATGGGTTAAGTATAGTGATCACTTAAGTTAAGGTCCTATTCCGATGGCAAGGGTCGGACAGCTTTCCCCATTATGAGCTCTCTCATTTGTGGGTAAGACACTAGAATCTATGAAAGCTCACATGGTTTGTGCTGGTTAGAAGAACCTCCCAGAAGAAAGGGTAAAAGTAAGGCATTTAGAAACTAAGTGTGTGGCTCATAAAGTTTATTCAGTATGCTTTATTATTCATGTTTTATGATTTTTCAGCTTTCAGTTTTATTCAAGCTCTAGGTCAGTCACTTACACTTAGCATGCATTATTTGAAAGTCTATGAATATATTAAGTTATTTTTTTAATTATACATTCATCCCCACATAATCAGTACATTCCAGAAGTACTGACCCACATATATGTCTATGTGCTACATTGTCTCATAATGTAGGTACCAGTTGTAGTCCACACATTATAATAAGATAGTGTACAACTTTTAGTCAGCAGATGATGAGTCCTTTTGATTCGATGGCTTGAGTTAATCATAGTTCGAATAGCATATTGATTTTTTTATTTAGTTGTATTGATTAGGGTTAGCTGGGGTCATGCCCGGGCTGGCTATAATCAATAGTAGTATAGTCTTCATAGATAGTCAGTAGGATTGTTGTATTTAATTTCAGTTTTGTTTTGTATAACCATAGTTTTAATTGTTCTAAACAGTTTTTTATTGAACCTACTTAGTAAGGATATATCTTTTGCTTATTTCTATCATACTTCTATACAATTTTGTATTGAACCTACTTAGTATGATACTTGTTAACATAGAGATTTCTTTTGTGAGGGAGACAACTTTTGCACTTAAAATTCCTTTTTTCATATTTGGTATCTTGGTGTGTGGAATTCTCTTTCATGTAAGGTTGACATATGAACAAGTTGAGGTAGGTGATTTTGTCACCTGCCGAGCAATGAGGCAAATGGTGTATATCTTAGTTGTGGTAAAAAAGGAGTTACTTCTGGAGTATTGATTTTTGTTGCTTGGTTGCTCTTTGAAGTATTGTGCATCATTAGATATGGCATCTTATGATGAGGGGTGTAGTGAAAATAGCATAATATATGTGAATTAAGCTACTTGTGGTAGTGACTAAGCTTGAGTGATCTGTAAGGCATGAAGTTTGTGCATAGATAATTGTTGTCTCATGGTAAGATGTAGTGTTGCTTGAGGACAAATAAAGCTTTCAGTTGGGGGTGTTGATGAGGGGTGATTTTACCACTCATTCACACTCAATATTCATGCACATTACCATATTTTTAATGAATAAATGAGACATAATTTTGATTGAATGCACTAATATCCACATTTTGAAGGCACATAGTTGATGGGATGGAAAGATGTGGATTGGAGCTGAAAATGACAAAAAGGAGGTATGAAAGTTTAGCTGAAGATTTAGAGAAGAAACTAGCCTCAATTACTGTGGTTGCGGACAGATAACCGTGATCAGGACAGTCAAGTAAATTCAATTAACCACGGTTGTGGTAGCCACGATTGTTGTCAAGCCTGTGTAATCGCGGCATGGCAGAAAAATGCAGTCCAAGGGAAGAATTGTAAATGCATATGGCTGATCCCAAAATTAAAAAAAAGACTCAAACCCTAATTACTCGTCATATTCCATCTTCCATAATAGTTAGGTTTTTTCCTTGAGTTTATAGCCTCCATTCTTAGATAATACTATATTGTATAAATTTTGGGTGAAGAATATATTGCAGTAACCTCTAAGTGGAGGAATAGCACACTCCCATTGGAGATTTGTAGGAGTGCAAAGTTTGAAGTAACATTCACCTATTTCTTAAATAAATCATTTCAATGAAAATTATGGGTATATCTTTATTTATTTTTCTTATGTGTAGCTAGATCTCCCTCTTGGGGTTATGTGTTAATAGGGATTAAAATATATGTGGTTTATTATTGTTAGCTTCTAATTAGTAGTTCATGTTGATGGGTTTTATCATTTCTTGACCAATTTGGTTGGGATTTGTGGGTGAAAGCCCTAAATATCTATATGGGTTTGATGGGTGAAAACTTCAAACTCTATCAAGCTCAAAGCTATCTTTGAAAGAAGAGTTTTGGGTGAATTTTAGGAATCCACATCATCCTTGAAAGAGGGATATGGAGACCAAATCAATGATAAACAATTATGTGTGTAGTTTACTAAATTTTCACTATCTTAGACATAAGAGTGATTGTGAAGTTGACAATACCATGGGTATTATCCTAGAAATAGGGGTGCCTAAATTGAGGTTTGGTTACCAATTGTTGAACACACTCATTTGGTATTCGAAAGAATCAATGGGTGAAAGTTTGGTGGTTTGTTGAAAAACTAGCATCAAAATCTATAGTCAAACCTACCCATGCTTGATCTACTAAAAATGAAGTTGACTATTATCATTCACATGTTACTTCCCTTAGTAATACATAATCCCAAAATCCATGGCTAATTGATAAAACTCTAATTATTCATATCCTCGAATTTATACTAGAAAACCCCAAAAAGAAATACTAGTGTTGATACTCATCTCCCCAATTTTTATCTTTTGGTACTATTATTTTGAATTTAACAAGTATTAATTATTTTGAATTAACTTGATTGCCACTCACATTGTTCCTTGTGGATTCGACCCCGACTCTAAAGTTAGGTAAATATAATGACGACGTCCTCCTTGCACTTAAATTGACGTGCATGTTGAGTATTATTACATACCTAGACAACTGATGGAATTTCAAGGCATACTCCTAGATAGATATCCTACCTTGCCTCAAATTCATAGACTCTTCCACTTTCGCTTCCCTCAACTCCTAAGGAAAGAAGCGGTCTAGGAAGGAACTATAGAAATCCTTCCATATAGAAGAACTAGCATCCCCACCTCTCGACTATTCCCACTCTTCGTACCATTGCTACACCATATCTTTCAATTGATAGAAAGAAAACTCAACACCCTCAACCTCTGAAGTATGTATAATCTGGAAGATCTTCTCTATTTCGTCAATGAAATTTTGAGGATCCTTCTCAATCTTTACACCCGTAAACATAGGAGATGCAAACCTCATGAATTGGCCAACCCTTGTGGCCTCTGAATATGTGGCAACAGGAACACCACGCTTATAATGAGAAGCTACCAATTGAGTCAATATATTAATGGAGCGACAAAACTCAGTATTAGTAGCATCTCCTTGATGTAACTGAGTAGGAGTATCACTCTCAGAAGTAGGGTTAGTGGGGGTAGGTAGAACCCCATGAGGAAAGTTAGATGTCGCAACCTTTGATCAAGTCTGAACCCCAGAATTTTGATGAGCTTCATCCTTATTTTCCTCAATCAGGATAAAAAAAGTTTGCCTAAAATGTCAGATCTTCTTGGAAGCATGATCAGAAAGATAACCAAATAGAAATCAGAGGAATACAATACATTAGACTCTATAGCTCGTATAGAACCACAATAAAGGGAAACGTTCCCAAATGCCTCGTATCCCCTCTCTTAAAAGTGTGACACGCTACACATCCATAAAAGAAACTCTACTTGACATGGCTTTGTGGATACCCAACTGACCATGAACCTAGGCTCTGATAACAACTTCACACGACCCAAAACTAGGCCTAGTCGTAATGGGCATCTCGAGTCCAAAATAACCCAGAGATATCCCCATTAACCTAACCTAACCATTAAATCAATCCATAAGTGTTGGATGAATTCCAACCATATATCAAGATAGCAGAAAAAAGACTAATAACCATAACTTAAGAAGTGTCTAATCAATCGATTGATGTCAATATACTAAACCCGCATACCCCAGTCCACAGTTATCCACAATCCTCTACAAATCCAATGTCTATAATATATCGGGACATGCCCCTGACAATAGCCAAAAGCCAAGTCTAAAGCAAGTCTATGACATAAGATAGAAAGACCATGAAATTTATGCCTTCTAAAATAGGAAATCTCACCACTTCAATGTAGACACACGAACCGCTCAAACACTGGTCACTGCATAGAAAGAAAAGAAGAAGCTTCGGACCCTGTATCGTGCAGGGGTACAACGTCCAGAGACAGTTAATGGTTGGAGCGCTAGCATATAACTCAAGAATAAGGATAAAATAGTGCCATTATTAAAAAACTAAGTCAAACCATCATATGAAAAAACATTTATATACATAGGCATATATGTAGATATATATAGATACTTACCGTGCCCAAAAAAGGAACAAGGCTTGGCATGCATTTTGAAACACCCGATCAAGGGACATGGAGTGGAGGACACTAACCTACTACCCATATAGTTTAGAAAGTTTGAAATTCCCGGTCATATTCGGCAAGTGGACTCTAACCTCAACCCATATTATTAAGCTAGTGGACTCTAACCCCAAGCAGTTTTATTCGGCAAGTGGAATCTAAACTTAAGCCTTTCTATTACGCAAGTGGATTCTAACCTCAAGAAGTTTCTACAATTATTAGTCAACATTAGGACTCTAAACCATTGTCCATGCAATAATACTTATCCAATTCAACACTTAAGGACTCTAAACCATTTAGCCAATCTAAACCACAGAGGTTATAATTCAACACCATATATGGCCATAAGGTCTTTATGGAACCATTTATCAACCAATCACTTTGATAGTAAATCTAATGATTCTGATACTAATTAATCATACTGACCACGCATATCTGATGCATGAATACATGACTGAACTGACTCACAAACATACAACTGAACATGCAATGGTAAAGGCACTAAGATTGAATTAAAACATGAGAACATGACTGATTCTGCTACGTGACATATGGAATAAACATCATGAACTGAACTGAACTGATGAATACTTGATTTACAGCTGAGGTCTAACTTGGGTCAACTTATGAGTACCCTCTATTCTAGACTGAATTCGTTACGTAAGGAAAAATTGAAAGATCTAAGGCATAAGAGCGTTAAGAGAAAGTGGGGTATCTCCTCCTTGGAACGCTATGTCCCTCTAAGAATGCTTACCTTACAGAGATACTGGGTGATGCACATGGCATCTACGAACTACATTATAACTAAACTTTGGGAGTCTGAAACTAATGCATGATGCATGAGATGAACTGAACTTGCAACTACTAGGAGGTTCTACCTTGAAATAGTTACATTCTCTGAGATTTTGGATAGCATGAATAGATGCAAAGATGAGAAAACAAGCTATAAAAATCTGACTGCTCGATTGCTAAACTGACTTGCTGGCTTTACTAGCTAACTCATACTGAAACATATGCTCGAATGAGAGAAAGATATCTAACAATGCATACTATGAACATGAAATACTGGTAACATACCCGAATCTAAGTCAGGGAAACTTTCTAGATTAGGATGGGTCTGGGGTGCATAAAGTCTATTCTGATGCTGACCACTATTGGTACCTTGTTGACACAACTCCTTACCCCTCTGTGCTAGAACTCTGTACTCTCACATCCTATGGCCTAGCTTGCCACACCCAAAGCATACATCACTACCTTCCATATATGCACCTAGATAATTCTTACCATACTCTTTGCAAAGTGGATAAGTAAGACCTCTATTTTCACTACCCTAGGCCTCGAAGCCAGGCACTCCATAATGATGGTTATTTCTAGACTTAGGTACTGGTACACTAGCTGAGGATGGAGCTGGGACTGAAAATTTCTGAATATGCTGAGAATGGTTACCACCCTGTGACTTAGGCTGAGCAAAGCTGAAACTACCTATCCTTGCTCTCTTACTCTGTCTCTCTCTCATCCTAATCTTCTACTTCTCTATCTACTAAGCATGTGTCATAAGTCTGGCTAAAGTCATATCACTATTCAACATGGTAGATCTACACTCGTTTACCATACTATCATTCACCCCTGATACAAACATACTCATCTTAGCTCTACCATCTGTAACCACATGAGGGGCATATCTGGCTAATTGAGTAAACTTGAGAACATACTCCTTTACCATCATACTGACCTGCCTGAGGTTGATGAACTCTAGTACCTTAGCTTCTCTAAGCTCTAGCGGAAAGAATGTATCAAGGAAAGCAGAGGCAAATTCCTTCCACTCTATAGGGCCTGCATCATCTAACCTTTTTGACTTCCACTGCTTGTACCAAGTATGAGCGACATCCTGTAATTGGTATGCAACTAACTCAGCACTCTGAATAGTAGTAACCCCCATAATATCTATCATCTTCTGAACCTAATCTAGGAATTCTTATGGGTCCTCATCTGACTTAGACACTATGAAGGAAGGAGAATTCATTCAGGTGAAGTCCCAAATTCTAGTTGCAGCTGAATTGGCCAGTGCGTTGGCCAGAATGATAGCTAGTCATTCATTCTAGGCAGTGACTGACTGAGCAAAAGTGGTGAATGCGGCCCTGAACTCTGCATGAGAAACATGATCACCCAAAGGGTTTTTGGGCTGAGGGGCTGACTGATTCTCATTTCTTCTTTTAGGAGGCATGTCTGTAAAAACAAGGGAGAAATAGATTAGACTGAGATTATGCTCACTGGCACGACGTGAAAATTGAAAAAAGGGAAACTGTTCCTAAAACATCTCATAGCCTCCTGCACATAAGTGTGGTGCACAACACATGCATGTACAAGACTCTACTAGATGCGGCTTTCAGACTTCCTAGGACTCTATTGAAACTTAGGCTCTGATACCATGTTTGTAACACCCTAATTTTTTGAACCGAAATGCTACACGGTGCTCATGACCCCGAAGAACCATAAGCTAACCCATGACTGATATCTGTACCTGTATACTGCATAATATATCATAAAATGCGGAAACATGAACATGAAAGGCCATAAGGTTCGAAATGAATAAACGTCTAATAACAAAATGTCTGAAAAAGGTATAACAATACCAAAACAAGTCATAAATACTAAAAATAATGAGATCTGAATATCTAATCTGACATCTAGTCTGAAAGCCTCTAACTAAACTGAATAATAAGTTGAAGGAACATGTCTCCAACTAACTCTATCTAGCAACTGAATAGTAAATGTATCACTAATTACATCATCCTCGAATGAGAAGGACTCACTGCAAACTCTGAACACTGGAATGCTACTGCTGATCTTGAGCTCGTGTCTCTGAACCTATGGTGTAACATAAGAGAAAGCACCATAGCGCAAATGCGTTAGTACGTCTGAATGTACTGAGTATACGAGTGAGGTAGGCTAAATGCAAAGGGTTATATGCATGAACAATGCTAACTAATATGAATGTAAGAATACATACATACATAACAACTATAACTGAACTCGTGATGATGCTGACTACTGAGTCTAAATGCTGACGACATGACTGTACTATTATTGAGGTACTGAATAGATTATTGACTATTTCTGACAGTTCAAATTATGAAGAACTAGTTTGAATGACTGTGTCTGACAGTCCTGAAACTAAATACTGATAACCTTAGCTATGATAACTGATATAGCTGATATAGTTGTTGATAGGTCATGAGCTCAAAAATTTCAAGTATAATGAGAGATATGCTCATTTGATGTTGACTATACCAATATCCTTCTCAAGAATGCAATCGGTAAGGAATGTTTTGATTCGTCTAATTGCTAGAAGTTATTTAAAGCCTTAATATACATCTAACTTACTCATAAAACTATAAAATAACCATGATGTACTATGCATGAGCTTGGTACATGGCTCAAATATTGGTTTGGATTTTTTGAGGTATTACAAGTAAACCCTAATCCCGATGCTTTCTTAAGAATCTTGAACTTTGAAGGATTAAATTCTTATTCTTGGGGAAGAGGGAAGGGTTTGCTTGAGAGTGGAATTGGGGAAAATGAGAAATAATTTCCATAACTGACGATATAATTCATCTATTTACAAATTGGAATGAGAGAAAAAGACCACATTACCCCTCAGGCAATTTAATTCACGACTGGAATGACGATGAAATGGTAAACGTGATGCGGTGAAGGGGTCACCGCCATTACCACCATGACACGCCACTATCACAGTGAGGTGTTGGAATCGAAATCCAAACACGACCCAATCCTCCTTCGAAAAATCTGAAACTTCTACTAAACATGCTAACTACTACCCTAAACAAGAATTAACTTAAAAATCTATGTCTCGGGGTCGGTAAGACCGCTTTAAAAATCATTGCATTTAAGAGGCTTAAAATATGACTAAGTATCTCAACACTTAGAAAAACTCGCAGGCCCTAGACTTCCCGTGCATGCAACTAAGAGTTAAATCAAGCCAAGAATAGTACGAGGTGTTACATTATCCCCCCCTTGGGATCATTTATCCCTGAATGATGACTCGTGACACATAAAGCATAATTTAAGCACTATATGGAAAGGAAAAACTATTATAAGATTTCTACCTTCCATATCATCATCCATGGTTTCAAAGAGAGTCAGGTACTTCATACACATTTCATCCTCCGACACCCAAGTAGCTTTCTCAGCTTTTTTATTCTTTTACAACACCTTAACCGAAACTATCTCCTTACTTCTCAACTTTTAAACTTGGCGGTCTAAAATAGCAATGGGTTCTTCTTCATATGACAATGAGTCTTCTATGTTAATATCTTTTACGGTCAACACAAGAGATTGATCTCTAATACATTTCTTCAGCATTGATACATGAAATATGAGATGTACAGAAGCTAAACTCACTGGAAAATCTAACTCATAAGCAACCTCACCAATCCTCCTCGTAATTTGATATGGGCATATGTAATGAGGACTAAGTTATCCTTTCTTTTTGAATTTCATAACTCCCTTCATAAGGGAGTCCTTTAGAAATACCCAATCATCAACCTCAAACTCCAACTCCCTTCTCCTAACATCAGTGTAGGACTTTTGGTGACTTTGGAATGTCTTAAGTACTCTCTAATGACCTTTACTTTCTCCATCGCTTGATGAACAAGATCAGGACCAAACAATCGGGCTTCACCCACTTCATACCACCCAATTGGAGACCTATATCTCCTCCCATAAAGAGCCTCAAAAGGATACATCTGAATATTAGAATGGTAGCTATTATTGTAGGCAAATTCTATCAATTCCAAGTGATCCACCCAAAAACCCTTAAAGTTAATCACGTAATCTCTCAACATATTCTTTAAGGTCTGAATGGTAAGTTCTACTTGTCTATCTATTTGAGGGTGGGAGGCAATTCTAAGGTTTACTTGGGTACCTAAACCCCTCTGAAAGACCATTAAAACTGAGAAGAGAACTTCATACCTCAATCAGATATGATAGACACTGGAGCCCCATGAAAATGAACTATCTCTTAAATGTATAATTTAACATAATCATCCCTCGAATAGTTAGTTCGTACTGGAAGAAAGTGCAGAAACTTGGTCATTCTATCAACAATCTCCCAAAAAGCCATATTGGTTTTAGGATCTTGGAAGTCCTGTAATAAAGTCCATGTTGATCATCTCCTATTTCCACATAGGCAGAGCTATCTCTTGGGAGGTGCCACCTGGCCTCAGATGTTCTACCTTAACTTGTTGACAATTCAAACACTTATACACAAAGTTAGAAATATCTCTCTTTATGTTATTCCACTAGTGAATCGCCTTAAGATCATGATATATTTTAGTAGAGCCGGGGTGAACAACATACCTAGAAGTGTGAGCTTCATCGATAATTCTTTCTCACAATCCATCCACATTCGGCACACATAAAGTACCCTGATACCTTAAAATCCCATCACCACCAATTTCAAAAACCATTACTTTTTATTGACCAACATCTTTCTTAATTTACATCAAAAAAGGTTCCTTTGTCTGCTTTTCCTTAACTTCCGCACATAGGGAGTATTTAGCTACCTCATGTATGAGCACTCCTCTATCTTCAAAATCCAAGAGTCGAACTCCAAATTTGTAATCCAATGAATATCCTTTACCATATTCCTCTTTCCTTCAGTCACATGAGAAAGGCTACCCATTGACAACCGCTAAGGGCATAAGCTACCATATTGGCATTGCCAGGATGATAATGAAGGCTCATATCATAATCCTTCAACAATTCCAACCACCGCCACTACCTATGACTCATTTCTTTCTGTGTGAAAACATACTGCAAACTTTTATAACTAGTAAATTTGTCAATGTGCACCCCATAAAGATAATGACTCCAAATCTTTAGTGTGAATACCACAACCACTTCAAATCATGGGTGGGATAGTTCTTTTCATGAACTTTTAACTGTGTAGATGCATAAGCCACCACCTTACCATGCTACATAAGTACACATCCAAGTCCCACACGGGATGCATCACAATACACTATAAAGCCCTCTGTACCCACGAGTAGGGTCAAAAATGGTGTGGTAGTCAACCTGTCCTTTAGTTTCTCACAAGAGTATGACCATAAAAACTTTGCCTTTTTCTGATTTAGTCTAGTAAGTGAAGTAGCTATGGATGAAAAACTCTCTACAAAACTTCTGTAATACCCTACCAAACCTAAGAAGCTTCAGATATTGGTTGGAGTCATGGGTCTAGGACATTTTCTCACTGCCTCAACCTTTTATAGGTTAATCTTAATTCTCTTACTAGAAGCAATATGCCCCAGGAAAGCAATAGCATCAAACAATAATTTATACTTGGAAAACTTTGCATACAACTTATGATCTTTGAGGGTTTGAAGGATAATTTAGAGGTGATTGGCATGATGATCCTTACTTTTTGAGTAAATCTAGATGTCGTCGATAAAAACTATGATGAACAGATTGAGAAACTGGCAAAACACCCTATTCATTAGGCCCATTAAAGCTGTGGGGGTATTAGTCAGTCCGAATGACATCAATAAGAACTCATAGTGACCATATTGGGTTTGAAAATATATTTTAGGAATTTCAACCTCCCTCACCTTCAACTGATGGTACCCCGAACAAAGGTCTAATTTGGAAAAACATTTAGCACCTTAGAGTTGGTTTAAAAGATCATTGATTTACGGAAGAAGGTACTTACTTTTTAACTCTGAAGTTGTTTTTAACTAATGGTAATCTATACACATATGGAGGGAGCCTTCTTTCTTACACACGAAGAGTATTGGAGCACCTCATGGAGAGACACTAGAAAGGATAAAATATTCATCAAGAAGGTCTTTGAACTACTTTTTTAAGTCTTTCAATTTTGCGGGAGCCCTTCTATATGGAAGAATAGATATAGGTCGGGTGTTCGGCAACAAATCAATGCCAAAATTTATCTCCCTATCTGGTGGTATCCCATGGAGGTCATCAAGAAAAATTTCTGGGAATTTATTAGCTACAGGGACAGACTGAAGGGAAGGACTTTCATTACTGGAATCTTTGACCCAGACAAGGTGGTACAAATAACCCTTTGATATAAGCTTATGGGCTCTTAGATAAGATATGAATTTCCCCTTAGGTGCAAGAGAATATCCCTCCCACTCTATCACTGGCTTATTAGGAAAAGAGAGGGTGACTTTTCTGTTGCTACAGTCTAATGTAGAAAAACATGATTGGAGCTAATCCATTCCCAGTATAGCATCAAAATCAATTATATCCTGCTCTACAAGATCAGGCGTAGTATCACGATGAAAAATAGATACCCACAATTTCTATAAACCTTCCTAGCCACAATAGAATCACCAACAGAAGTGGAAATAGAAAAGGGCTCAAGGATATTTTCGGTCTAAAAAAACAAAGCTAACTACCATGTAAGGGGTCATATAAGACAAAAGTAGACCTCGGGTCAAGTAACACATATACGTCAAGGGAGAAAATCTTTAACATACCCGTACAACATCTAGTGAACCTATGAATCCTGGTGGGTATACAAAGCATACAATCGGTGGTGACCACCTCCAGTAGCCAAAGTAGTACCCTTAGGTGGTAAAGTTGTGGAGTTTGACTGGTTTTTAGCACTCCCAAAATTTCCTTTAGCTGATGGATAGTCTCTTTGAATATGGCGTAGCTGGCCTAGAGTATAGCACACCAGCCTTCCAAACTGACACTTCCCTGGGTGATTCCTACGGTAAGTCCTACACCGTAGGAATGGCCGGTATGACTGAGCCACGCTACCTTGGGACTCAGTACCCTAAATTTTTGAACCACTGTTTAGCTGGGAGTTATAAAACTGCTGATCAACTGGAGGTCTAGGCGCAGGGGCGCTATCCAAAGACTGGGCATTACTCCAAAACTTCTTCTTGGACCATGTATTCCTCCAATTAACACCCTGGTGCTGATTGACATTCTGGTCGGTAGACCTAGCTCTCTTAGCTTACCTTTCTTTTTCCTTACCTCAGCCAACCTCTTCTTCTCCTCTTCTACTTGTTATATGTGAAATGATAATTGGTAGAAATCCATGTCCTTATTCAGCATTTCTCCTTTACATTATATCACCAGATCATTCGAGAGATTAGATTTAAACTTCCTTATTCTGGATCTTCTATTACCCACTAATTTTGGAGCATAATGGGATATTGGATGAATTTCAATGCATACTCTATGACACCCATTTTGCCTTACTTTAGGTTCATGAATTCTTTGGCTTTTGCTTCCCACGGCTCTTGGGGAAAGAAACGATCCAGAAAGGCCTTTAGAAAGTCACCCCACATAGAAGGTTCAGCATCTCCACCCCTTAAATCTTCCCACTCATAGTACCACTGGTTAGCTATGTCCTTCAACTGATAGGCCGCCAACTCAACCCCCTCGACTTTATTAGCATGCATAACTCTTAAATTTTTCTATATTTCATCAATTAACCCTTGGGGGTCCTCTTCAACCTTTGTGACAGTAAAGTGGGTGGATTCAGCTTCATGAATTGACTAACCTAAGTAGATTCAGATAAACCAGGCACTGAATTCACATCTTTCGACCGATGGGACTAAGAAGCCACAAGCTGAGCAACCATATGGATGGACTCTTGGAACTCAACATTCGAGACTTCTTCCTGAAGAGTTTATGTATGGTTAATACCAATCTGTGGAGACCGAGGTGGACTAGTCAAGACTGGGGAAAATCCTAGAGTAGCAACAAATTCTAGAGCACGAGCTCTATTATGGGTCCACATCCCATGAGTAGGATGGACATCATCAACATGGGTGTTCTACTCATTTGATCTACGAAAAGGCTTGATCAATCTCTAAAATATCAAAAATAAAGAGTTAGGGTACATTGTGACTCTAAAGCACGAACTAAGACATGAAGAAAGAGAGACATTCCTAAATGCCTAGTAGTTTTATCTTTATAAATATGGCATGCTACACACCCATAAAAAGGACTCTACCCGACGTGACTTCATAGACACCTTGAGATAATGAATCGTGCTCTGATACCAAGTTTGTCACCACCCAAACCATGGCCCTGGTTGCGACGAGCATCCCAAATCATGAAGGCCCGAGAGCCCTCATAACTTGCAATTATATGCATAATCCATCTATTATAAAGGTGTGGAAATAAAATGGAAAAATAGTTATTCTTATTATTGTAATTTAACAATATAGAATATAATTTCATAATAAAAACAAGTCCATCTAAAACAAGTCTACAAAATCTCTACTAACTGAAAATAATAATTTGTCTGAAGCCCGGGACAAGGCCCCCGATCGGATCACAAACTAAAACCAATGAAGACATCACATGGAACAAGGTCTTCCGAAATAAGAGAGGCTCACCAACTCCAAATCTCTAACACAATCTACTGCCTAACAGGACCACGAGACTGATCCTCAGATCCAAAAATATAGGGGGTCAATACAAAATGTACTAGCACATTGAACAATCCAGAATCAAAAATATATTTTTATACAACATAGATGAGAGCATTTCATAACGACATGTCAACATAAAACATTTGAAAACTCATGGGCATAATTAATAGGCTTTAAAACATTTTGGAAATTCTCAACTCAACTCTTGCAACTTACTTCTAAGCTTAGGTTGTACACCTGACATATCTACAATCCCACGGGCTATATGGAATCTGCCCTTGACTCGGCGGCCAAGCCCCCAACCCAAGTTTGCCACAAGGGTTGGCGTATCTACATCTAATACTCAAAAGGGAATAAGGCTCACATATAATCCCTATCTTGGGACATAATAAAACCCGTATCAGCAAAACACGACTCTAGGCAATGAGTTATCTGAACTCATCCCTTCTTCGGGTAACCACCTAACTCACTTAAATTCTATTTTAATCTTTTTAAGACATGTATCTTTATGAACTCAAAATCTGGAAATCTGTATTCTAATCTATTCTGGATCTATTATGCCATTCATTTTTCTGGTATCATCATACCGAGACTTTCAAGTCATATCTATACATAATCCATATCGTGACATACTTTAGATTTTCAATCCAATCAAATCATTTGACCACCAAAACATTTAAACAATGTGAGAGAGTTCTAATAATGCTCAACTTACACATCGATTCAAGTGTAAGACGATCGTTGTCAAAATATTTACCCAACTTTAGAGACAGATCAAATCCATGAGGAACAATGTGAGTGGCGACTGAGTAAGTCCAAAATTATAGTTGCTTTCTAAGTTCAAACCTATGGTACAAAATGTTTTCAGGGGTTGTCAATCTTTTTGGATGTGAAAGTAATTCTTGGGCTTCTAAAAGACTAATTCGAGACTAAGAATAATTAGAGTGTAATCAATTAGGCACGGATCTTGGGATCATGCTCTCCTAGGGGCAAGTCATGCATGAATTCGTGAAAATTTGATGCAAACTTTAATTGTTTGTGATATGGTAAGCTAGGTCAAAAATCTTTATGGTTAGTCTTTCAATAAAACCACAAAGATTTCACCCATTCACTTTTTTGAACACCTAATGAGTGTGTAACCTAAAGCCACCCAACACCTTAATTAGGCACCCTTATTTTTATAATGGTACCCAAGGGATAGTCAACCTCATATTCACTCTTTTGTCTAAGATGATTAATATTAGAAAACTAAGCCCAATAATTGTCTACTATTGCCTTGGTTTTTATATCCCTCTTTCAAGGATGATATGGGTTCCAAAAGTTCATCCAAACCTCTCTTTTAAGGATGGTTTGAGCTTTCAAGAGTTTAGGACTTTCACCTATCAAACTTATTTAGGTATTCGGGGATTTCATCCATAAATCCCAAAAAGTTTAGTCAAGCAATAGAAGAACCCATCACCAATAAACTATCATATGCACAAATGAATTACAACCCATACATAATTGTAGCCTATTCTAACTTAATCCCAAGAGGAAGAACGAGCTACCCATGATGATGATAAATAAGAATAAACCAAAATCTCCATTAAATTAAAATTTTTCAAAAGTAAAGAGAATGCAAACCACACTTTAAGCTTGAATGAATCCTCAATGGGATTTGCCAATTCTCCACTTGGAAGTCACTCTAATGTCTTCTTAGCTCACAATTAGTACAAATTAAGTTCCAAGCTCCAAGAAATTACAAAAACCCTAAACTAAGGACGGGAGGTAAGGTTGTGGAATTAATTGATGATTGAATAAGGGTTTTGAGCCTTTTAAATAGGAAGTTAGAGTCGGCTATCTGCTTTTACATCTTTGCCCTTGGCTAAAAATCCCGCTATCATGCAATCGTGTGGTGAAGCCGCAATCGTGACCCTGCAATCGTGGTGGCCTCTCTGCGATCATGGCACCTAAGGCCCAGTCTGTATAGGTTTTCCAGCTTATTCACTTCTTTTCCTGCTTTGATCCTTTTTCAGCTCATCTTGCCTCTTTTCATCTAAATACTTGTATACCTACAAAACATGGGAATTAGTGAAATGAAATCATAAAATAGTCTTATTCAAACCTTTAGAAAGTCGTAGTGCATGCTAATTTAGATGTCTCTTAGTGGTAAATTCACCATTCATCAAGTTCATATTTCAAAACATGTGAAAACCTCTGCAAAGATTCTCTTTTTTCAATACTTTAACAAAGATTGTCAATTTCTTTATGACAATTCATTCACTTCTTTCAATTATCACATTGAACATTTATAAAAACATCCTCTCTTTAATTCCAAACCAATATCAAGTCCATAATAATAGTAAAACATTTATCTCACACTTCTAAACGTGCAATTGAACAACCTGTAACACGGGAAATCAAGAGGTATCAAAAAAAGAGAGAGTTTCGTTATTCAAGCTCTCAATTCAAATCTTTCTAAAACTAAAAATACTTATATATTTGCAAACATGATTCAATTCCATAAAAAGGTTTCAAGACCAAAATTCTAAGTCATCTAAATGGGTTCGTAATTCATATTATTTAAAGTGTTCTCATAACCCTTCATAAACACATCATTTCATAACTTTAAAACTCTTTAAGAAAAATACACTATGATAATTAAGTTTAGGATAGCCCAACGTACCTTAAGTTTTCTTAGCTTGAAGGAGTAAACCCTAATCTTGATACTTTCCTAAGAATCTTGAACTTGGAAAGAAAAAATTCTTGTTCTTGGGGAAGAAGGGATTGCTTGAGAGTAAAATTGTGGAGAATAAGAAATAATTTCCCTACTGGCGATATAATTCATCCATTTATGAATTGGAATGAGAGAAAAATACCACATTGCCCTTCAGGAAATTTAATTCGCGATTGGAATACCGATGATAGGTCATCGCGATGCGGTGAGGTGCTAGAATTGAAACCTAAACATGATCCAATCCTCGTCTGAAAAATCCAAAACATCTCCTAAACATGCTAATTACTACCCTATATATGAATTAACTTAAAAATATACATCTCGACGTCGGGAAGACCACTTTAAAAAATTCTTTGAATTTAAGAGGCTTAAAATATGTCTATTTCTCTCAACACTTAGAAAAATTTTCAGGCCCTAAACTTCCCATGCATGCAACTAAGAGTTAAATCAAGCCAGTAATGGTACGGGGTGTTACATAACCATTATAATCCCGTCAATCCACATTCAAAATCCAACAATTAAAATCACATGGATAACAATTTAACACATGCTTTGTATAAAAACAATTTGGGGAAGATATACATGCCCTAATACTGAAGAATTTTGGAACCAAAATGATAACGCTCAACTTACACCCCAATTTAGTGCAAGGCGATCGTCGTCAATATATTTACCCAACTTTGGAGTCAGGGTCGAATCCACAGGGAATAATGTAAGTGGCGATTAAATCAATTTGAAACTATAGCTACAAGTTAAATTCAAACAATTGGCACAGAAAGAAAGTCAAGTGGGGGTTTGAGTTAAACACGTAATTGTTTGTCACTTTGATTTCAATGTTTGTAACCAAGATTTTATGAAATAACCAGGATTATGTTCACTAGGGCTTATGGTACATGACAGATGCTAAAATTTACTCAAGATTCTCATGGTGGTTAGGATGACAAGCTATCTTTATCGATGGTATGCTCAAATATCTCTCGACCTATTCAAGCGTCTAATTTCCTAATCCTCTCGAACTTAGGAAATCGCTTATCACTACACAGCTATTACCTCAGGTTAACCAACCTTGTTACAGCACTGATTATTAAATGAAGCCTTTTCGAGTCCCTATTGATAACTTACTTCCTACTGTTTATGATTTCTTTCTCAAGCAAACCAAAGTAGACCGCCTATTGTTTGCAACCAATAGATATAAATTATAGTCTCAGAATTATAAAGAAATCTTAACACCTATTAAACCTTGAATAATTAATTTAACACCTTATCATGACCTAACCCTAGATTTCATAATCCAGGTTATAGGAGTTTAGCTACTCATGATGCAAGAAATAAGAATGCAATTTGCATTCATAACTCAAAGGATTAACTTTACAATGATGAATGGAATCTAAAGTGAACTTGTATTTGAATTGCAAGGCAAAAACACAAAAAATATTGTTCTTGAGATAGAGAGAGAAAAAAATATCATATGTTCTCTGCTCAATAATAGATGAATAATGCTCCAAACCCTAAAAGTGCTATAAATACTTAATTCTAAATAAGGAAACAAAAATTAATGTTTCAGTTTCTCTTTGGAATAGACGACGGCAATCTTGACGGTGTATCAGACATTTGACGACGTGTGCAAGATGTCGTCAAAGATTCCAGTTAATAGTTATCTTTTGATTCTTCTACCGGCAAATTTGACGGCATGTCAACTATGTGACAGCGCGTGAAAAATATCATCACATCTTCACTGGAAATCATCATGTTCATCTTTGAGTTGACGGCAATTTTGATGCCTTGTCAAAGTTGTGACGGTACTTTAGAAATGTCGTCACACTTCACTTTAATTCTTCAGCTTCTTCTAAGCTTGACGGCAATTATGACAGCTTTTCACATGTCTGACGGAGCTTCAAAGATGTAGTCAGCTACACTTCATCTTATTTGCACCAGATTTCAACTGATTTTGTTCTTCTTTCCTTTTGTTTCCTCCTCGATCACTTATATCTGCATTAAAATAATAAAAACAATCAAAAATAACAAAAGTTGCTTAAGACTTCATAATTATTTAGAGTTAAAAGCCTCAAATGTATTAGCATATGCTTACACATCAACACCCTCAACTTAAAACAGTTGTTTGTACTCAAGCAACCAAAACACAAAATTACGATGCTTAACGAAGAAATACATAAGATACCCATGGAAGTTGATTTTCAATTTTAGCTTAAAACACATGGCACTCTACAAGTTCAATTACTTATAAACCCAACTATGTTTATGAAGATACATAATGTGAAACAAAGGAATCAAGATTTGGCATCAAGTTAGAAAAAACGACCATGCATATATACAAGTTACACTACCCAAACAAGTAGGCAGCTAGAACCTGTGTTCCCTTACAACAAAGAAGTCCCTCCTAACTCATGTATGAAATCAAGCATGTCAATGTAGGGACGGTCAAAAGACACTCACTCTCAGAAAGAAATTCTAATCAATGTATGTCAAATACCATATGCTTGCCCTTATTTTCATTACCAAGGCTTTCAGACAGTTGAATTAGGATCACTATAGGTTTTTTTCTTTGGCTTGTAATGTAGGCTTAGGGTTGGAATGGTGTTCATGGATATTTAAAGTGACTAAGCCTTCTTGATACTACACTACTCTTTTGGGGTCCCACCTCTTAGCCTTTTTCCATTTTTCATTCATTCTTGATCACACATATTCCGGATAAGTGCGGTTTTTTTTTTAACACTTCATTCTTTCTTTTCACAGTCTTTTTCTTTTTTTATTCTTTTTCTACCACATCCATCATTTAAATCTTTTCTTTTTATTCAACCTCTCTTCATACACATTTCACATCACGCACCCCTATGATAGCCACCCTCAACTTAGGTTATTTGCCTAAGTCAAGGTGCATAATATCCAAGGAGGACCAGGGCCAAAACCGGTTCATTCTAAGTTAAATGGGAAGGTGATAGGGGTCATAAAAAGAATTAATCTATTCAGGCTTAAAAGAGGGATCAAGGGAGATATCATACCCACAGGGTAGGTAATTTAGGCTAAAAGTGGACTAATATCAACAACGACCTGTGATCCTTTCCTAACCCCTATCTTTCAACCAAGGCGAGACTAACCGGGTAAGTTATAGAATCAACATAGAAAGGAAACTGAGCTAGACCTCATACACACATGGCACAATGGTACATCATAAGCTACTAACCATTCAGTTCATGCAATTGTTAGCAGTGATTATTATGTCCCTAGTACTAATGCCATAAAAAGATTCACAGTACCACGTATAAATGCATATCACATAGTTATAAAACAGACCAACGGAGAGGTGTTTATCAGTCTTAAAATCAACAAAAATATGTCAACTGCTCTAGATACTTATTTTTCTTCAGTAAACCACAACACATCACAAAACAAACACAATATGCCTAAATATGCTGGCTCTACTAGGAACAAGACTCCTGGGAAAAGAGGCACGGCAGCAAAATAGAGGACATCAACACCCACAAGTAGCCCCACCCTCAACTTAAAATCATGTAATGTTTCCAATGTGTAAAACCAAAACAAGAGAGTTAGAAACATACCTATGGCACCATGGATGTGAAGATCTGATGCCAATCACATAAGACAAATACAAACAATAAAATACCTTGGGTTACCTCCCAAGCAGCACCTGGTTTAACGTCGCGGCGCAACTCAGTTATCTTGACTACTCAAACTTCATCAAGATACCTTGTTGATAATTATTTATGTATCCACTTGGAGGATTTGAAACATCGGTCCAACTTTTGATCAATACATCTTTGGGGTGTGTTGGACAAATGTGAGTGCATAATGAGGAATGTTCTATCACGCCACTTCGAAGACTTGAACTGCTTGCCCAATTTTGCATCAAACTTTTGTGTGGGCTCATTTAGCAATGTTGAGAATCTTAAACATCCACTAAATGGACATCGATGTTTAAGCTCCTTGGCCTTCAATATTGGGGTTGTAGTAAACCCTTTTGGAAGGACAAACTCCAAAATGTAAGAATCTTCCTCCTCATTTTCAAAATTCATCATTCGCTTGGGTGATTCGACTTTCATCACATCCACTAAGAATAATGTTGAAAAGTGATTAGAATGAGGACTAACCCTCAATTTCGGAATAACTTCCCTATTAGTATTTTTACCCCGAAATGGACTAGAGTCTTCACGAGGTTTGTGCTTGATTTCTTCTTTTAACTTTAATATCATTTCCTCATCCTTGGCATCTTTATTCATGAATGGTTCGGTTGGTTGGGAAATCACCGAGGTTTGCTCAACATCAAGCTCATCATCAACATAGGATTCTTTCTCTTCATCCTCACACTCTTCCATTATTTTAAATAATTCCACAAAAAAGATATCATCTAAGCATAATGTAGAAAAGTGTTTTGGATGATTGACCTCGATATCTATCTCTTCTATCCTTTCTCTTCCCTCGTTCAATGCTCTAATGTCTTGACGTATGTCACATATGGTATCATTCATTGTGTCTATACAATCCAACATTAGTTGAAGCATAGCTTCAATGTCACTCTTTCCAGTGCTTCGCTCTTCCTTTCCTTAACCAAAAGACCTATCATACTTATAAGAAGAACTAGAACTTGGGTTAGCGCAATAGGAGAAGGAAGAATTTAGGCAAACCCTCCAGTGTCCATCTTGACCACCACATAAATAACAATTATACTCCCAGTAGGATGGAGATGGTGCACACATCTCTCTCCGAGGAGCATATCTACAATCTTGCCAAAAGTGGGGTCTATCATAATATGGACATCGATCATCTAGATAAGATTTCTAACCATCAAAATTACATTTATTCCATGATGCCATAGTAAGAAATAAACAAAAATAAGGAAAATCTACCTAACACAAGAAACAAAGGAAATCATAAACAAATATTTACAAGTTTAAATTCAAGCAAGTAAGCTAAAATTCCAAACTAACTCAATACACCAAATTATTCTCCAGCAATGGCGCCATTTTTGATAGTGCTCAACTTACACATCAATTTAGTGCAAGGCGGTCGTCATCAATATATTTATCCAACTTTGGAGTCGGGGCCGAATCCATAAGAAATAATGTAAGTGGCGATTAAATCAATTTAAAACTATAGCTACAAGTTAAATTCAATCAATTGGCACAAAAAGAAAGTCAAGTTGGGGTTTGAGTTTAACACGTAATTGTTTGTCACTTTGATTTCGATATTTGTAACAAAAATTTTATGAAATAACCAGGATTATGTTCACTAGGGCTTACGGTACGTGACAGATGCTAAAATTTACTCAAGATTCTCACGATGGTTAGGATGACAAGCTATCTTTATCGATGGTATGATCAAATGTCTCTCGACCTATTCAAGCATCTAAATTCCTAATCCTCTCAGACTTAGGGAATCGCTTATCACTACACAGATATTACCTCAGGTATACCAACCTTGTTACATTGCTGATTATTAAACGAAGCATTTCCAAGTCCCTGTTAATAACTCACTTCCTACTATTTATGATTTCTTTCTCAAGCAAACCAAAGTAGGTATGTCTATTGTTTGCAACCAAAATACATAAATTATAGTCTCAGAATTATCAAGAAATCTTAACACCTATTAAACCTTGAATAATTAATTTAACACCTTATCATGACCTAACCCTAGATTCCATAATCCAGGTTACAGGAGTTTAGCTACTCATGATGTAAGAAACAAGTATGCAATTTGCATTCATAACTCAAAGGATTAACTTTACAATGATGAATGGAATCTAAAGTGAACTTGTATTTGAATTGCAAGGCAAAAACACAAAAAATATTGTTCTTGAGATAGAGAGAGAAAAAAATATCATATGTTCTCTGCTCAATAATAGATGAATAATGCTCCAAACCCTAAAAGTACTATAAATACTTAATTCTAAATAAGGAAGCAAAAATCAAGGTTTCAGTTTTCTCTTCAGAATAGATGATGGCGATCTTGATGGCATGTCAGACGTTTGACGGCGTGTGCAAGATGTCATCAAAGATTCTAATGAATTATTATCTTTTGATTCTTCTGAAGGCAAATCTAATGGCGTGTCAACTATGTGACGGCGCATGAAAAATGTCGTCATATCTTCACTGGAAATCATCATGTTCTGCTTTGAGTTGATGGTGATTTTGACTCGTTGTCAAAGTTGTGACAGCGCTTCAGAAATGTTGTGACACTTCACTTCAATTCTTCAGCTTCTGTCTAAGCTTGACAGCAATTATGACAGCCTTTCATATGTCTGATGGCGCTTCAAAGATGTCGTCATCTACACTTCATCTTATTTGCACCAGATTTCAACTAATTTTGTTCTTCTTTCCTTTAATTTCCTCCTCGATCACTTACATCTGCATTAAAATAATAAAACAATCAAAAATAAAAAAATTTGCTTAAGACTTCATAATTATTTAGAGTTAAAAGCCTCAAATGTGTTAGCATCTGCTCACACATCAAGAAATCACCAATCATACCTTAGATGCTCAATTCTTAGAAACCCTAGACTTGATCTTAGCTGGGGGTTTAGAGAGAGAAGAAAGTAGTTAATGATTTAATAGGTGGTGAAATTAAGGTCCCTTAAGTATTTTAAGGTCGTGGCACTAATTTTAAAGAGAGGGAAATAACGAAAGCTCCCCTAATTAAAATGCAGGAAAAACTTAGTCGATATAGGTCAGGTGATGACTCGTAGTGACTAGTCATGAGTCATTGTCGGGACTTATCATCTGGGCAGTAACTCAGGGTAACCAGACTGTTAGGGCTAGGATTCCCTCACTATGACTCATGAACTTACCTTATGACTCATGTGGTTTTAATCGTGATTAGGATAGAAAGAACAGGCAGCCTCACTAATCAAGTTATGATTGGCACTATATGACTCGTAACGAATAATTATGACTCATCATATAAGTAGTTACCTTGGCAGTAAGTAGAACATGCATGGAAAATTTAGAGTCGAAAACCTAGGGAATTATAGGTATAAGACTTAAAGAGGTGAGAAATAGGTTTCTCATCTACTTCTTCTGCTTTACTCAAAAAAGCACCCCTCTCTCCCTGACCACTTTGCTTCCATCATCAAAATAAGGAAATTACTAATACCCTTACTTTTTTACTTTTTTACATGCATTCCTACTAGTTTATGCTTAAATTCATAGGAATAGAATAGGTCTTGGGATTTTTTTGAAATTTCAAAAATTAGGGTTGATTTGGGTGAAATTTTTAAAAGGGGTTATTTCCTTTATGTTTACAATGCTTCAATAGCATTCGGGGTGTATGAATTACAAGGTTCATGACCAAAATAAACTTACAACCAAAGAAAATATAAAGGATTTTTCTTGGTTTGGTTTTTCATATTTTTGGAGTTATACTACCTAAATTTATGAATAACTAATTTTAGGGTGCTTTAACTCACTGATCTGAAGTAAAATGCTAGAATAGAATTTTTTTTTTACCAAGAGGCATCATTGTTACACCTCTTGACCTATTAGGGATGATCCAGGTTGTTATTTTGGATTTGTCTCATTATATAGACCCATCTATAGCATAAAAATCACCCCACTATAGCAACATCTCCATAGTGAGATACTGCCTGTTATAGCAAGATGTTGCAAACAGTTGTAACGAGCAGTTCCATCATTACCAAAAATTTATTCAATAAATACTTGTTCCTCTTATTCTTCATAAGTTTTAGGATCAATTCTTTAGTATTAGAGTACATTTGATATATGCTATGGTCATATAATACACCTAGCACAAATTTAAGTTAGAAGTATTCTTGCCGATTTAGTTTTGGGCTAAGTTTAAACTAGCATCAACATCAAAAGAGCACCCCTCCTAAAATATTAGGATTTCGAGATCCTAATATCCACTAAATTAAATATCTTTGGGTCTTCTTTCCAATGCAACTAATCATTGGTCAAACCACCTACTGTGTAAAAAGTTATTACCATTTTCTGAAAGATTATCCGTGCTTAAAAGTAGAGGGTGTTGTAGCGGGTCAGGTTGCTACAACATTGCTATAGAGATGCAATATCATCTTATGTTCATCTTCCAAACTCTAAAATTTCATTTCTAATCATTAGAGGAACAATTTTCTATTGGTTTGGGTGGAAATCCATTCATTGTGGTAAGATTTTTACTCCTTTTTAACGTCTAATCTGTTCATATTCTAGAATCACTAGAATGGGAAATTTATGATGAAAGTCTTATGGTTTAGAACCCTAGGTTCATGAAATTATGGAAAAATTTCATGGGTACATGTATTTTCACCTAGAATTGCTTATATTTGTGAATTAACACCTTCTAGTATGGAATTAAGGTTCAAAATAAAAAATTTGATAGTTGAGTTCTTGAATTTAATAAAGGTGTAACCTTTAGAAATTCCATTAGTGAAGTTGGTTTGAGCTTGAAGGAACTATTTGATGATTAACTGACCATTGAGTATTTTTATAGACCATAAATAAAGCTAAAACTAGTGGTTTTGAATTTCCAAAGTATTTGTTTGATGTGTAGTTTATTAATTACTCTTATAATTATTATTTATTAGTTGACTAACCTTCCAAATCATAAAGAAGAAGGAGGATCATCTGTGTTATATCTACTTATTGCAGCAGCTTGGCACCTGGGTAGGCTATGGTTGATGAGTAGTAGGTTATGGTTGGTAATCTAGTGATAATGTAGATTTGATAGGTGAAATTATGCTTAGGCTTGCAGGGATAGAGTTGGAGATATAAAACATGGAATAAATGTAATAAAGGCTTAATTATGTATTATTATATTGTGCGTTAATCATTGATAGGTGTTGTGTGTTTGTATGACTCAATGGTGGATTGTTACGTGAATTATGTACATATAGATAATGATAAGAAGATTTAATATTCTAAGAATTTGGCCTATAAACCATAAAGAGGGTGAACTTGATATTATTTGGGTTGAAATATGGGATAATCTTGCTTAAATTTAGTGATGAGAATAGATTATGACATGAGGAGATGGTGACATAACTTAAAATCCTAAATTCAAGTTAGGCTAAGGATGAGGAAGTAAAAGGTATTAAGATGTATGACTAAACCTAGACTGTAAGTTGAATAGAATTAAATAACTGGCTAATAGAGTAGGTCTTGAACCTAGTAATGATTTGAATGTAAGGGTTGATAAATAATAGTGAAATCCCTAATTTTGGTATGAATAAAAGTGGATTGAACTAATGAATGAATTACTAGATTTTAGACTCCATTTTCGGTTGAAGTTCGCTCCTAGAATGACTACTTGAATTTAATAACTATGGCTTCATAATGTTTACTTTAGTGGACTGGGCATGTGATTATTGTTATTATTGTTGTTTATATTGGTTTGATGATGGGACAAAGTTATATTGTGGTTTTTATTGTGGGTTCCTTGAGTGAACCAGAATATTATGTTGCGTAGTACATTTGGGATTCTTCATTGGTCCGATTACTTGCATATATTTTGGGATTTTTGTTGTTAGAATCATGATTTGTTGACTTGGATATGGTTAAAGTCATGGTTGGTTGACTTGGATATGGTTAGAGTCATGGTTTGTTGACTTAAATATGGTTAGAGTCATGGTTGTTGACTTGGTCATGGTTTGACTTAAGTTGTTGTCTCTTGAATTGTACTTGACTGAAGTTGTATGAGTTACTTAAAAATACTAAGTGTCATAAACTTGTGGTATTTATCATAAGATGTGTTCATAGTTGTTTTGTGAAAAGGTGATGATTATTGATTTTTATTTACCATTGAGTTTAATTTAGGGGTTAGTGAAATAGATTGACTTAATAATTATTAACGTCAAACAAGTGAGAGTTAGGATAGATAACACTTGATGTAAAGGTGATGAATGATCAAAGGGAATAAGAATGGAAATACTCTTATTTAAAAAAAAGGATACATATAGCATAAGTGGATGAAAGTGTTATGACTTAAATTTTTATATAACTTTTCATGTTTTCCTTTTGTGATTTCTATATTGTATTTATGTGATCAAACCCTAGTCAGCTAATGATACCAACCAGTATATGTTATTTGTACTGATGTTACTCTTGCTATACCTTTTTGGGGTATAGTCTTCTACAGGAATCAGTGTTGATTTCATGATTGATGCAGATAGTAATTCTTCAGCAGCTCCTACTACTCTTACTCATGGTAGAAGCTTTGGTTAATTTTACTTTTCCCTTACAAGCTCTTATGCCTGTTCAGACTAGGTCCTTGGGTAGTTCTCATTTTCTATATTTAATATTTGTAAAAAATAGTTGTAATAAAGCTTGCTTATTGTTATTTAATAAAGACCTCCATGTATCTTTGAAAAGGGTGGTAAAGGGTTCTCCTATCTAAGTGGATTATAATAAGTTCCTTCATGGTCCGGTGATTTGGATTGTGACAACAATAGCCTCCCAAACAGTCAAAGGAATTGGCCTTTTTCTGGAATTCGATTTCTTAACACTTTATGAGTTCTAACATGCTTTTTTATCATAATTTTGCAAATCAACAACCCCAATGATTGACATTAAGAGAATGCTCCTTCCCCTACCTTAAGAGATTCCTCGATAAGGCATATTCTAACGATACGAGAGTACCCCCTGGATGTCACGTGGTTCTTATGACCACGAATATTCCCAAGATAACTCATGATATCTAATTGGCACTAAACAAATAGGAAGGTAGATCGAGATGTACCTAATTGCCTAAATAAACCAACTTTTAAATATCCCTTTTGAAATCATACAACTTAGAAATCTTAATAAAATCTCTTTAACTGAAATAGACATTGTCCGACAAGCCTCTAATCTTATTATTGAAAAAATCAATGGGACTCCAGCTGACCCATAAAAGAAAGAAATTATTTAAGAAACATCCACAAAGTCTGAAACTTCAATAGACCTGGTCCTCGGACTATGAGGACTTAGGAAATGTCAAAATGCAGAAGGTGATGCCTTTTATCAATCATGCTGCTGGAAAAGAGAACCAGAACCTACAGTAAAAGAAAATGTAGCACATATACATATATGTGGGTTAGTACTTTTGGAATGTACTGAGTATTTAAGGGTGAATGCATAAGTAAAATAGAAACTAAATATACTTTTAAATCATACATGCTAAGTGTAAAGGACTCACCTTGACCATGAATGCAGCTGAAAACTGAAAAGTCATAAAAACATGAATAAAATGGCATAATGAAATAACTTAGTGAGTCAGTACACTTAGTTTCTAAAATCTTCACTTTTATTCTTTCTTGTGGGAGATTCTTATAACTGACATAAACAATGTGAGCTATCACTGAGTCCAATGTTTTACCCATGTTAGGAAGAGTTGTCCTACGCTTCCCATAAGAATAGAACCATAACTTAAGTAATCACTAAACTTCATTCATATTGGTAAAAGAAGATATTTCGTGCTGAAGTTTCTTAAATCTACGGTGGCTCATAGTTTTCAGTTTTTGGAAATTAGAACACGCTCATCCACATTTCCTTCTCGAAGCTAAATACTACTCCCAAATATATATATATATGTGTGTGTGTGTGTGTGTATGTGTATTTGTGTGTATTTATATATCTATATATTTGTACATATATATGTATGTGTGTGTGTGTGTATATATATATGCTCATACTTAGAAAATCCACCTTAACATAGCATGTGAGTTTGTAACTGAAAAACTGACTATGCTTCTTTAGTTTAAACCATACTCATAGGGTAAGTTATGGATTTAAAACCTTAACTGTTATCAGAAGATTAAAACTACACTTTAATCAAGTTGCCATAATTGCAAATTGAACTTATATGCTTTAATTTCTTGTACTCAATAACTCTTCTCAAATAATTAAATTCATGCATCATGTCTTAGAAACTTCATATCAAAACATCATGCTCAAAACTTAAGTTAGAATTTTTCGTCAATTAGTCAAACTTCAAGTCAAGATAATGAAATCATACCATAATGGCCATAATATAATTCAAAACATGAATAAAGGCGAATGTGAGCTTTAAACTTTAATTCGCAGGATAATTTCATAACTTCAAGAACATAAAAGATTGGGTATGAACCGTAATTGAAATCACATAATGTCAACTTTAAAAATCAAGTTTTGTGCACAAGGGTGAAAGATTATCCTTGCTCAAATCCCACATACTTGGACTTGCTTGACTTCTTTGAAGGGAACTTAGACTTGGGAACTTGAGGGATGATTTTGAAACCCTCATCTTGATGTTCTTGAGGGAGATAGATGAAAGAATGTTGTTAAAAGATTGTGAATAGGGGGAAATAACGCCTAAATTATATTTTAAGTCGTAGGTTGGGAGTTTAAAAAGGAGAAAATATCAAAAAGCCCCTTAACTGAACAAATAGAAACTTAATTGTCAGTCATCATGAGTCACCTTATGACTCATGACAATTGTTTATGAGTCTTCTCGGTGACTCGTAACCTTGGAAGTAATAGGAAGGGTACTTACTGGTCAGGCTACGATTTATACCCTACGACTCATAGTTAGTTAATACAGCTCATAACCTCTAACTTTAACCTAAACAGAAACTTAAGGGTCTTACGCTATTGTCTCTACGACTCCACTATATGACTCGTAGGTTTGAGTCATCATATGACCAGAAATATTTGGCTTTCCTACTCAGATTATTACGATTGAACCGTACGACTTGTATAGTCTCGCTATGACTTGCTTAGCATGAGTTGTAACCAAAGCAGAACCTCAACCACCCTATACTATCTCGACTATAATTATATCTCACGATTTATAAGGAGTCTTCAAAACTTGATGACTGAGTCATATGATCCACAGTGAACTCAAAGACACAGGGTATTACAATATATCCCCCTTGGAAATATTCATCCTCGAATAATACCTATCAAAGATTAGGAGTTTGGGGAAAAATTAAGATCTCCACAATAAAGTTACAACCGAACTTACAACTATCACAAGGATTCATTGACTCATGGACACATGATACGATATAAGAATACTTAAACTGTCTTAAAGAGAAAGAGTTTGTTGAAAATAAAAATTTACCTTCGGTGGGGACTGAATCTGAAGAACAGAGATGAGGGTACTTGGTCATCACATTTGCTTCTACTTCCCAAGTGGCTCCTTCAACCAATTGGTTTATCCAAAGAACCTTTACTGATGCCATATCCTTATTCCTTAGTCTTAAGACTTACCTATTTAGTATTTTGACCGAAATTTCCTCATAGGACAAATTATCTTTGACCCCAAAACTCTCTAAGGGTACTACTAGGGATGGATCCTAATGCACTTCTTCAGCATCGAGACATGGAAAAGTGGGTGGATAGCAGCTAACTTTGTTAGGAGGTCTAACTTGTACGCAACCTCTCCAATATGCCTTACTATTTCATACGGACCAACAAATAAAGGATTCAATTTCCCTTTCTTTCTAAATTTCACTATCCCTTTTATGGGCAAAACCTTCAAGAATACCCAATCACACATTTCAAATTTAATTTCCCTCCTCCTTATGTCTGCGTACAATTTTTGACGACTCTGAGCAATACTCAACTGCTTATGAATCAACTTAACCTGTTCCATAGCTTTAATAATAGGGTCTAGCCTAATCAATGCTTCTTCACCAACCTCAAACCATCCTATGGGTGATCTGCATCTATGCCTATATAATGTCTCAAATAGAGCCATCTGAATACTAGCATAATAACTATTATTATAAGCAAATTCAATGCAACATAAATGATCATCCCAGCTTTCCTTAAAGTCTAAAAACACACTCTCTATGCGTATCTTCCAATATCGAATTGTACGTTCAGCCTAACCATCAGTCTGTGGATGAAAAGTAGTTCTAAGCTTAACGTTTATACCAAGGCCCTTCTAAAAAGACTGTCAAAACTGGGAAGTAAACTGTATGCCTCAGTCAAAAATAATGAACAAAGAAATTTCATGAAGCCTTACTAACTCTCGAATATATATCTTGGCATAGTCTTCCACCTTATCCAAAATCTTAATAAGTAGGAAATGAGCTGATTTGGTCATTCGATCGATTATGACCTAAATTGGATCATGCTGACATATTGTACGAGGAAATCCTATGACAAAATCCATATTCACTACTTCCTACTTCTAAGTAGGGATGCTGACTCCTGTAGCATACCACCCGGCCTTTGGTGTTCAACCTTAACCAGCTGGTAGTTTGGACACTTGGCTACAAATACTGCTATGTTCCTTTTAATACCATTCCACCAATAAATTTCTCACAAATCACGGTACATCTTAGTAGTAGCACCAGTATGAATAGAATACTTCTAACCATTAACCTTGGATAATACTCTTTCCCTTAATCCATCCATATTGGGAACACAAAGCCTATCTTGATAGTGAAGTACACCATTTCCCCATTGAGAGAAAACCTCGACCTTCTACTACTGGACTGCTTCTAATATTTGTTTAGGTATAGGATCATTACGTTGCTTCTCCTTTACTTCCACTTCTAGAGATGATTCTGAACCATTTTTAACCTCTACACCCCCATCATTCGTGTCAAGAAAAAATACTCCCAAATGGGCCAATATATGTACTTCATTGGCTAGCTCCCATTCCTCATTTTTCATATGAGCCACACTACCCACAGACAGCCTACTCAATGCTTCTAATGCCATATTTGGCATACTCGAATGGTAGAGCACATTCATGTCGTAGTCTTTCAATAACTCCAACCATCTTGTTTGACGAAGGTTTCATTCTTTTTGTGAAAATGCATACTGAATACTCTTATGGTCATTGAAAATGTCAACATACACACCATTAAAATAGTGCCTCCAAATATTCAGAGCGAACACTATAGCAGCTAACTCCAAGTCATGAGTTAAGTAGTTCTTTTCACGATCCTTAAGCTAATTGGAGGCATAGGCTATTACCCTTCTATTTTGCATAAAAACACAACCTAACCCAACTCTGAAAGAATCACAATACACCATGAATCCGTCTAACCCTTCTGGAAGAGCTAACACTGGTGCCGAAGTTAATCTATCCTTCAATTCTTAGAAACTCTTCTTATATTCATCCGACCAAATAAACATCACCTTATTTTATGTTGGATTAGTGAATAGTATGGATATAGAGGAAAACCCTTTAATAAAGCTCCTCTAATACCCAACTAAACCCAAAAATCTTTGAATAATGGATGGAGTGATGGGTCTAGGGCAGTTCTTCACTGCATTAGTCTTCTGAGGGTCTACATGAATACTAGCTCTAGAAATGACATGCCCCTAAAAAGTAACTGACTCCAACCAAAATGTAAACTTACTAAACTTCACAGACAGTAGCCAGTCCTAGAGGGTCTGAAGCACTATCCTTAAATGGTCTATGTGTTTCTCCTTACTCTAAGAATACACCAAAATGTCATCTATGAAAATAATGACAAATATGTCTAAATACTATTTGAAAACCTTGTTGACCAAATCCATAAAGGCTACAGGAGCATTCGTTAGTCCAAATGACATAACTACAAACTCAAAATGATCATACCACATTCTGAAAGTCGTCCTTGGAATGTCATGCTCCCTGACTTTCAACTAGTGGTACCCCGACCTGAGGTCTATCTTGGAAAACCACCGGGCACCCTGAAGTTGATCGAACATATCATCTATCCTTAGAATAATCTACTTATTCTTGATGGTAACCTTGTTTAGATATCTATATTCTATACACATTCTGAGAGTGCCATATTTCTTGCTCACGAATAGGACTAGAGCACCCTATGGGGAAATACTGGGTCTGATAAAACCTTTATCTAAGAGATCCTTAAGTTGTTTCATTAACTCTTTGAGTTCACCTGGAATGATATAATATGGAGGGATAGATATGGGATGAGTATCAGGAAGAAGGTCAACACTGAACTCTATTTCTATCTGGAGGTACCCTGGCAAATCATCGGGGAAGACATTTCGAAATTCACGGACCACACGAACCTACTGAATGGTTGGGGTTTCATACTTAGTATCTTTGACTCAATATAAGTGGTAGATACACCTTTTTGATGTTAACTTTCTAACCTTAAGTTAAGGATGAAATAACCTTTGGGAGGCACCGAACTACCCTCCCACTCAAAGACTAACTCATTCGGAAACTAAAACTTCACCATACGGGTATGATAATTTATTAACACATAACATGAATGGAGTCAATGCATGCCTAGAATAACATGAAAATATATTATATCTAACTCTATTAAGTCTGTTAAAATGACCTTATGGAGGATGGTAATAGGACACCATCTATAGACTCACCTAGCTATAACTGACTCACCCACTAGAGTAGAGATAGAGAAGGAATAAGGAAGACTTTTGAGGATTACCTCAAAATGTGTAGAAACAAGTAGGGTCACATAAGAAAAATTTAATCTCGGGTATAATAATAGATACACATCAAGGTGAACAGCACGACGCATACCAGTGTCAACATCTGGGGATCTCCCTTGCTCCTAATGGGATGGTAAAGCATAAAACTGATTCTAGCACTGACCTCTACTGGTACTAGATGATGCACCCTATGGAGGAGATGGGTGGCCTGGCTGAGCTACTGGATTCATGGCCTGAGTCTGAGGATGAATATCTCTACTTCCTTGCTTATCATACGAGAATTATTTGATCTTGTGGCCCATTAAACACTCAACAGGATAGCTCCTACCACACTTTACACAAGTCGAATAAGTAGGATTCCCATCCATACTACCCTAAGATCTTTAATTCAAAGTTATTCCCAGGGGCACTAGCTGAGGATGGTGCAAGTACTGATGAGCGACCATGAAATTATGAATAACTCCCCCCTCCAGATATTTGTTGACTATACTCAAACTGTCTAGTCCTATCTTTTTTGTATCTCCTCTCTCTTTCCTTCAACTTCTATGCCTTAATCTATTAAACATGAGTCATCAATCGAGCAATATCCATATCTCTGATAAGCATGGAAGTCCTACACTTCTTGACCACCAAATTAGACACTCTAGTGACAAACTTACTCATATGATCCCTAGAGTCAGGCAACAACTCTAGAGTATACTTAGCTAACTGAGTGAATTTAAGCTAGTACTCTTTCACTGACATATAGCCCTGTCTCTAGTTCATAAACTCCTCCACTTTGTTCTCCCTCATTTCACAAGGAAATAACCTATCTAGAAAAGCATTCTAAAATACCTGCCAACTTATAGGCACCGTATCCTCAACCCTACCATCCTTCTATATGGTAACCCAATTATAAGAAACATCCTTCAATTAATAAGATTCCAACTCCACATTTTTCCCTTCAATAACTTGAAAAATTTATGTAATCTTATTCACCTCATCAATGAAGAACTGGGGTTCCTCATTAACCTTTGACTCAAAAAATTCAGGTGGGTTAATCCTCATAAAGTCCCTAATTCTGGCAGTAACTAAGTTACCATTCTACTGGAATGGGACTGTTGCTGACTGGTGTCCCTGAACATTTGTATTCACAGCCTAAGCTAACACTTGGAATGCAGCCCGAAACTCAGCATGTGAAATATTTCTATTTAGAGGGTCTATAGGTGGTGGCAGGGCTGGATGGTCCTTATTTTTGTGAGCGTAAGATCTGTGAGGGGGCATTCTCTATCACGCAAAAGAATGAATTAGAGAAAATACAGACAACCTTAAAGCAAGATAGAGATTATGAAAGAAGGGATGATTCTTAATACATCCCCTAGCCTCTTGCTCATACATATGGCGCGCTTCACACTCATGATCAAGACTCTATGTAACGCGTCTTGTCAGACTATCTAGGACTCTTTAAAACCTTGGTCTCTAAAACTAAGTTTGTAATGACCTGAAAGTACCCCCTGGACATCACATGATGCTTATGACCAAGAACAGTTCTAAGCTAACCCATGATATCTAATTGTTACTGAACTCATAGAACGGTGGACTGAGATATACATAATTGAAAAAAGAAAGCACCTTTTAAATATCCTTTTTGAAATCATACAACTTAAAAGTACTAATAAAATATCATAAACTGAAATAGACACTGTCCAATAAGCCTTTAATCTTATAACTAAAAAAGTCATTGGGACAGACCCCAGTAGTCCCATAAAAGAAATAAACTAGTTAAGCAACATCCATAAAGTTTGAAACTCTAATAGACCTGGTCCTCGGACTATGAGGACTCTCCAAATGTTAGGATGCAGGAGGTGATACCCATGATTAATTGTGCTACTGGAAATAAGCACCAAAACCTACATTATAAGACAGTGTAGCACATAGACATATATATGGGTTAGTACTTCTAGAATGTACTGAGTATATAGGGGTGAATGCATAAGTAAAATAGAAACTAAATATTCTTTTAAATTAGACATGCTGAGTGTAAAAAACTCACCTTGATCATGAATGCAGCTGAAAACTAAAAAGTCATAAAACATGAATAAAACGGCATAATGAAATACTTCAGTGAGTCAGTACACTTAGTTTCTAAATTCTTCACTTTTATTCTTCCTTGTGGAAGATTCTTATAACTGACATAAACCATGTAAGCTAACATGGAGTCCAAAGTCTTACCCATATTGGGGAGAGTTGTCCTACCCTTGTCATCGAAATAGAACCTTAACTTAAGTGATCACTAAACTTCATCCATATTTTGAAGACACTATATGATGAGGTCTTTTAAACTTATGGTGGCTCATTATTTTCGATAATTAGGATATGCTCATCCATATTCCCTTGTCGGTGCTAAATACTAATCTCAAATATAAATATAAATATAAATATAAATATAAATATATATGCTCATATTTAGGAAATCCACCTTAAAATAGCATGTGGTTTTGTAAACTGAAAAACCGGCTATGCTACTTTTACTTAAATCATACTCATGGGTGAAGTTGTGGATTTCTAATCTTATATGTGATCAGAAGATCAAAACTAGACTTTAGTCAATTTTCCATAATTGCAAATTGAACTTATAATCTTAATTTCTTGCACTCAATAACTTATGCTCAAATCTTTAAATTTATGCATCATGTCTTAGAAACTTTATATCAAAATATCATGCTCAAAACTTAAGTTAGAATCTTTTGTCAATTTGTCAAACTTCAAGTCAAGATATGAAATCATACCATAATGTCCATAATGTAAGTTAACATGCCACTAAAGGCTAATTCTTGTGCACTATAAACTTTAATCCACATGATAATGTCATAACTTCAAGAACATGAAAGATTGGGTATGAACCCTAAATAAAATCATATAAAGTCAACTATAAAAATCAAATTTTTGGGTAAAAGGATGGAAGATTATCATAGCTCAAACCCCACATACCTGGACTTCGTTGACTTATTTGAAGGACTCTTAGACTTAGGAACTTGAGGGATAATTTTAAAGCAGAAATCCTAGTCTTGATATTCTTAAGGGAGAGAGAACAAACAACGTTGTTAAGGGATTGAGAATGGGGGAAAATAACGCATATTTTATGTTTTAAGTCGTGGGTTGGGAGTTTAAAAGGGAGAAAGGACCAAAAGGCCCCATAACTAAACAAATAGAAACTTGATTGTCAGTCATCACTAGTCACCTTACAACTCGTGGCATTTGTTTACGAGTCTTCCCAGTGACTCATAACCTTGGCAGTTATAGAAAGCGTACTTACTGTTCTGTCTATGAGTCGTACCCAATGACTCGTGTCAGTTAATATGACTCGTAACCTCCAACTATAACCTGAATAGAAACTTAAGGGTCCTGCACTGTTGTCTCTATAACTCCCCTATAAGACTTGTGTAGACTTGTAAGGTTGAGTCATCATGTGACTAGAAATATTTGGCTTTCCCATTGAGCTGATTACAAATAGACCATATGACTCATATAATCTCACTATGACTTTCTTAGAATGAGTTTTAACCAAAGTAGAACCTCAACTACCCCACACTATCTCGACTATGATTACATCTCATGACTCGTAAGGAATCTTCACGACTTGATAAGTGAGTCATATGATCCACAGTGAACTCAAATACATAGGGTAATACAGATATTGGGAGAGATATTAAGATTATAGGAATATGGGGTTTGTCTATGAGAGGGTCTTTTCTATGAGAGGTAGTAAAGAAGGCATCAGAATTTTACAATCGGTCCTAAGAGTTTGTCAGTGCCCATTGGTGGTGGCTTCTATGTTTGGGGTGTCGAGTTGAGTTAGTGAGTCTTATTCCATAATCCCTACCATAATTTATAATGAACCTTAACCCGACAACTGTATCAGAAGGGTGGATTTCCCCATGGATATCCAAACTATTAATAAGGTACTTGGGGTGCCACATGTCTCATATACGGGATATCAAGCCAAGGCTCTGAAGATGGATATAAGGTGGTTGTTGGACACTCTAGTTCTAGAAGGGTTCAGGGACTAGGACTACTGTCCTACTATTGAGGACATCACGAGTACCTACTTCTTAATCGATGCTAGAAGGTGGCTAAACCCGGTGTCCCAATAGACACATCATTAGGCAACCTCTCTGATGTGACCTACCCTCAAGCTATAGTGGTGGCCTACACTATACAAGGGATTATTTTGAAGATGGTGACAAAGATCAAAATTAACTAGAGGGACTTTTATCGGGGTAGCAAGAAGGGACCCTATTTTTTTTGTCTAGTTTCTGCATTATGTTGACATGTTGGAGTACCCGAGGAGGCTATTCACACTGAGGTAGTGATGGTCATCCCCTTTCACCCTCTCTGAGTAAAAGTGGTTAAATTTAACTAACAGAAAAAGATAAAGGTAGATGAGGCCGAGAGCAATCGACTCATAGAGAAGGAAGACAATGATGATGATGATAATGCTTCCCCTTTCTCTAAGTCCCAGCCCCAACCCTAGATCAATTGTATCTGCCTTAAGGAGGATCTAGATTCTATTAAGAGATATATAAAGTACCCTCTTATAGATCCATAGCCCAACCACCATCTGCCTAGGACTTTGTAGTGTTCCATAAAGAGCTTGATAAGGAGAAGGGAAGGAGGCGCTTATAGGATTACATGCTCGAATGAATGTGAAAGACCATGACAGTGATGTTCAAGTATGTGTCCCTGACCAGGAGTTTCCACAGTTGGATCCATAAGATATCTAGAAGTTTTCCTTAGTGAAGCAGAGGGAAAGGACCCAGCCCCGGTAGCCTATAATAGTGATCGGGCATCCAGCTAAGGCCCTCAGTACATATTAATCCTACTTCCTCCCTTCTATATTTTATACACTTCTCATGATTTGGGTTTGCCCTGCCTATGGAATGTACTAGATATTTTTTTTCTTTACTTTAAAGCACATGAATGCTAGTTTTGATAATTTCTATATATAATGCATGCTTTGCCTTTCTAGTGATTTTTATAATTATCCAATAACTCGTAGATCAAATAACGATCAAAGTAGGTCTAGAATGAAAAATAAAAATAGGGAGAAATAAGGCAGGGGTTCTGCCCCACCCATCCTACTAAGCAGTTGGCTTGTTGCTTTGGCGATACTCCTATAGTAGAAGAATTCGCACTATAGCAGGATTACAATAGTAGGTTTGTACCTCTATGATGGCCCCAACATCTATACTTCTGAATTTGATCAATTTTTATCAATTTTCCTCATTCCCCCTTTCTTGTTTTTGGAATTAAACATGAAATCACATACTGGACTTTAACATGATCCGAAGAACAAACCCAGTAATGCATGAAAACGTAGCATCATAATATTTAAAACCATTTATAAATCACAATAAGAAATTTTTCATAATAACAAATACTGTTGTTATGCAATAATACCACTTTTTTTTATGATCCTTAACCAATTCTGATTGTTCTGAAATAAGAGTTTTCGACAGTCATAACCATCTTCCCCCTTATCATTTTTACCGATGACAAGCCCATACCACTGTGTAAAATATAGTTTCCAGATAATCAACATAGCAAATAATCCTTAAACCATCGACACATAACCAAGTTATGATCTTTTGCCAACCAAGAACTTCATAATAATTCAACAATCACATATTCATGGTCATTTAAGTAAAAATCAATACACATAAGTATCAACCCCAAGTTTGGTTACTTAGCAAATCCATTATACTATTCTTAATCGACACATGGATAATTGTTAGTTGATTACCCATGCATTACATAAACTTAATGGCTAGATACTAATTGAAACCTCTGGGTTCTAACTTCCTTGATTGTACCGTTTTAACTAGAGTCAAATGGCATCCATCTACCTTGCTGAGATACTATTTGGAATCTAGAGATACTAGTAGGATTTAACTCATACAAGCAAGTGCACAGAACTATGAAAGAAAAAAAGAAATGGAATAAATTCTATAATGCCTCATAGCTCATCAAAGATTAGATGTGGATGTCAATACACCAATTCTAGGTCTCTACTTGATATTTTCTGTTGTAATGAGATACCAGTAACCTATGCTCCAATACCAAATTATCATGACCCAACTTACCAAATCATGCGGGCACCTAGTCTAATCCACCTAGATAGGAGAATTCTCACCACCCAGTGAAATTATATATGGAATTTAAGAAGAACCAAGAAATACTTCTTTTGTTACAATTAATTTGAGAACGTATTATAAATGAAAAACCTTTCCAAGGAACAAGTCTAAATAGCTAGAATAGCTTTTAAAAACATATACAAGATAAAAGACACAACCTCTACTATGAGAACAATAACAAAAAATGTTAGAGATATTTACCGTATCAAGCATGAAACTATACCCCCAAAAGAGTATAGATATAGTAGTATCAGTGCAAAACCACATGTATTGGTAATCATCGTTAGTTGACTTGAATTAAATCACATAAATATTCAAAAAAAAAACATACAACTTGAGGGATATTAAACTAGATACTTCATTACATGTTGCCCCCAAGTGTACACGCAATTGTACATGGTCCACCAAGTAGCAAAATGGCCTTAAGAAAGCCAAGTATCAATCCCACAGGTACTTGTGTTCTAGTTCAACTATCAACATTAAGAAAGTGTAAAAGTAACCAAAAGAGTTTGAGATTCATAAAATAAAAGTAAAATAAACAATACAGCAAATTAAAGGTTCTTGAGCAACAATAGGGAGAAACCCAGGGCTAAGACACTACGAACAATCATACTAAGTTATGGAACTTTTTTGGTTAGGTTGATTATCTTGAATGTTAGTCCATGGGGTTGATATTATGACTACGGCCTTCCGAACCTCTAATCAATTATCTAACTTAGCCCCACAACTACATCATTGAATGCATTCATATTTCATTCCGTAATTGAATCAAATAAATAACATATGTATATTCCTATCATAAATGCAAATCATAATAGCATTCAATTGATATTATGATCTTATTTTATCTATCCCACGTTCTAGCCTATCATTCCTCTTTCCGAGATCCTAATAGGGTTATGCATGTATTATGAGGGTCCCTAATCATTAAAATAGTTAACACAGGGATAAATAAACAACAAAAAATGATAAATATTAAAAACCAGTTCAATTCATAACAAGAGTAATTATGTTCTTGGCCTTAACCCCAAAAAAGGATGTTTAGAGACATACACGTAATCACAAGAGATGAATCCATGTAATAACACATAATAAAACTAAAGTAAATGAATATAAATACTAATTTAGGCCTTCTCTAGAATATATTGAAGCACCAAGGTCATCCAGGGTGGTTACTTAAGAGTTTAAGTATCCTATTTATAGTAGGACCAAAGCTCCCGATTTTGACTCAGCCAACGTACCATACCCTTATCGCGTGGCCTAGCATCCTGGGCATATTTCTATTATGGTAAGCTACTGGAAATAACAATTTTTGATGCTCCCAAGGGCATGTCACATCCCTAAATTGTTTCCTAAGGTCCGTGGCACACCAATGAGTCCCAAAATTCCAGATTTGGTCGCATTGTACCCCATGCGTTTGGTTCTTTGTTCCTTGATTTGTGGTGAATTTGTATCTTGATTTCCATCTTTTATATCAAATATATATCATATTTATCATCTCACCAAGAATCCTAAAACCTCAAACACAACAAATTAGAGCTCAAAATACAATTGAATCCATCACGTGAACTAGGAAGGAACATAGCTCAAGCTAAGAGTACAAGTTTTCATGTTTGAACTTGATGTTAATATTTTTTATCTTATTTAAAATGAACCTTAAACACAATAAACAAGTTATTCCATATATAGTTACACATTTATACCCTTAGTAAGGCATTACACACAGTATAATCCATTGAGATCAACTAGAACAACACATAGCTCAAGCTAGAAACACTAATTTTCTCGTCTAAACTCTAAGTGAAGAAATTGATTCTAAACTTGTTTCACACACCTTAAACATTATAATCAAGTAGTTTAATACTTATATTCTCAATTATATCCTTTAACACTCATTAAGCACACAATGAAGTCCTCAAAACAAGGTTAAACCAGTATACATAATAATAGTTAAGTGTGTAAACCCACCTAAGATCATTACACCATTTCTTACTAATTTAGGACATTAACACATATTGTATCTAACTCCTATTACTTGTTAATTCAAGACACATTTCATAATTATTTATGAGTTTTACAATGTCGATACTCATGAGTCTTTAACCTCAATCGTTTAATTAAGATTCTTATGTAACCCTAGCATTATTCCATAAATCATATCATACCTTAACTGTAATGCCCCGAATCTGGTACTCAGAATGCTACACGATGCTTATGACCCCGAAGGACCATAAGCTAACCCATGACTGATATTTGTACCTGTATACTATATGACATACGATATAAATATGGAAACATAAACTGAAAGGCCATAAGGTTCAAAAATTGTAACATGGCTAATAAAGATATAATATTTGGATGGGGTATAAAATACCCAAAACAACTAAAATAAATGTCTGAACATGATAGTCTGAAAAGCCTCTAAAATATAATTTCTTGAATAAGGAGTTGATGAGATATATCCCCAACAAACTCTGACTACTGATATAACTAAGTACTAAAATAATGAAATAACTAATCATATCGTCCTTGAAGGATGAGGACTCACTGCTGACTGACTGCTAAAATTTGGAATCTACTGATGCTCTGGTGCTCGTGTCTCTGAACTATGGTATAAAACACCATAGCACAAATGTGTCAGTATGATTGAATGCACTGGTATGCATGTGAGGTAGGCTGAATGCATGGGGTTCATATGCATGAACATTACTGGCTAACTGACTAATACGAATGTTAGAATACATGTAAGAATACATAGTAACTATATCTGAGATCGTGATAACATGAGTTTAATGATAACTAACATGACTGATAATTGAGTTCTAATAACTGATATAACTGATAACATGAGTGACTGTATCTGACAGACCTGAATCTGATGGAACTAGTTGAGTTGTATACTATTCTTAGTTGACTGTATCTGATAGTCTTGAATTCTGTAGAACTATCTGAGTTCTATTACTGAGACTAAATGACTGTATGTGATAGTCCTAATCTATAACATGAAACTATGGGATATAGTCATCTAATCGACATGCCCCAAATAGCACAATATAGCTGAGTCGAGGTCCAATCTATAACCCCAATTGAAAGGGTGTCAATACCGCACCACTGGTAAGGACAATCTGTGAGTAACCCTCATATAATAGGTAACCTAGTGAGAATGGTGGGAACCCTTATATAATAGGTTAAGACACCTCATCTACCCTCATATAGCAAGCTATGATGTCTCAACCTATGTTGGCTACATAGTTCTAGAATACAAGGATTGCTTCTAAGAATCACACCCTCATATAACAGGTGAGTTCCCATCCTTGGGTTCGCTCGGTGCTAATTTCTACTCCCATCTGAATAGACACTGAACATGATTAACTGGACTGAGTTAACTGAGTTCCATTGACTAAAGAAATATTACTGAGATCTGATAACTGACTGAGATTACTGAGTTTTCCTGAGTCATAAGACTAACTGAATTCTAATGAACATGGCTCGACTGAGAGTATCTTGAAAATATGACATTGGCTCTAGGCATACACTAGGTACCCCCAAGACTCGATAGAAGGAAACTGACAGATCATGACTTTCTTGAATACATGATCAACATCATAATCCATAATTCATTGACTAAGACATTTCATCAAATACTTGTCATACATAAACTTGTTCATAAATGGGGATTTCATATTATCATACTAGTAGGGCATTTTTCCTTCACATAGACATTTAATCAAACACGTGGTAAGCATAGTATATGTAGACAATATTACACAACAATAAAACATTATGATTCAATACTAGTTTTACCATTGAAGGGTTAAATCATGGATTCACATGTAACTATACCTATAATAATTAATTCCTCTTAAGATTTGTCACCAAACATGGATTAGGATTCAATTGGTCATTATCAATATGAACAAAATAAAAACCAACATGACATTCATCTACATGATTATGTTCACTGTAGGAATAGACCAGAATATCATCTATGAAGACTATGATGGGCATGTCCAAGTACTGCTTGAACACCTGGTTCATCAAGTCCATGAAAGTTGCTGTGGCATTGGTAAGACCAAAGGACATAAAAAGAAACTTGAAGTGACCATACCGAGTACGAAAGCTATTTTTGGAATGTCACATTCTATGACTCTGAGCTGATGATAGCCGGATCTGACATCTATTTTTAGAGAAATAACTGGCACCTTAAAGTTGGTCAAACAAGTCATTGATTCTGTGAAGAGGATAATTATTCTTGACCATGATTTTATTGAGCTGATGGTAATCTATACACATTCTGAGAGAACCGTCTTTCTTTTGCACGAACAAGACTGGTGCACCATATGGGGAAACACTGGGCCTGATAAATCCCTTATCTAAGAGATCCTTCAACTACTCTTTCAATTATCTAAATTTTGCTGGTGCCATTCTATATGGCGAAATAGATATAGGATGAGTATCTTGAAGAAGATCAATGCAAAGTCTATTTCCCTTTCGAGAGAAATTCCTGGAAGATCTTAGGGAAAGATATCTGAATATTCATTCACGACTGGGAGTTTTGAAACTAGCATCCTTAACTTGAACAAGATGATAGACATATCCTTTAGATATCATTTTCCTAGCCCGAAGGTAGGAAACAAGCTGACCTCTAAAAACTGAAGTACTACCTCTCCACTCTAGGATAGGTTTATTCGGAAACTAAAACTGTACTATTTTGTTTTTGCAGTCGACTGTGGCATAGAAAGAATTAAGCCAATTTATGCTGAGAATGACATCAAAATTAGTCATCTCTAATTCGACTAAGTCTGCTGAAGTGACTTTCTAAAATATCATAACCGGGCAGTTCCTGCATACCCGTTGTGCTATGATGATTTTATGCACTGGGTAGAGACTAAAAAGGGTTCTGCTAGAATTTTGGAGCTGATTCTGAAATTTCTTGCTATATAGGGTGTAACAAAAGACAAGGAAGCTCCTGGATCTAGCAAAAAACATGCACATAAAAGATCTGTAACATACCATAACCATATTAGGAGAATTTTCCTGATCCTGTCGGGACTAGAGAGCATAAAGTCTGATTGGGTGATGCCTACTAGTAGCACTGAAAGTGGCACCCTGCTGATTTGGGCGATCGGATTGAGCTGAGGAACGGTTCTGCTGACCCTAATAACCTAACTGGGGATAATCTCTGACTCTGTGGTCTATCTTGCCACATCTAAAATAGACATTGCTACCAGCTATGCAAGCACCTTTGTGGTTCTTACCATAAGTCTGACAAAGGAGATTAGTTCGGGCATTGCTGACACTGTCCTAAGACTTAGAGCCTGGTGCCCTATCTCTATTACTATCCCTGAACTTAGGAGCTAGAGAACTAGCTGAAGAAGGAGCTAGAACTGATGACTTAGGATGAAACTGAGAACGGTTTTATCCTTCTGATTTAGGATGAGAAAAGTACCTGTCCTTCCTCTCTTATTCTGCTTCTCCCTTATTTTAATTTATTGCTCCTCTATCTGCTGAGCATGAGTCATAAGCGTGGCTAAATTTAAGTCAATATTCAACATGGCAGACCTAAACTCATTAACCACACTATCATTCACCCTCAAAAACAAAATTACTCATCTTGGCCCTGCTGTGTGCAACCACATGAAAGACATATCTGGCTAATTGAGTAAACTTAAGAGAATACTCTTTCACCGTTATGTTTCCCTTCCTGAGGTTGATGAATTCAAACACCTTAGCTTTTCTCAGCTCTAGGGGAAAGAACCTCTGTAAGAATGCGGTGACAAACTCCTCCCGCTCAATAGACCCTGCATAAACTGACCTCTCTAACTTCCAATATTTGAACCAAGTGTGAGCAACATCCTACAACTGATATACAGCTAGCTCATCACTCTCACTAAAAGTAACCCCCATAATGTCAGTAACCTTCTGAACCAGATCGATAAATTCTTGAAGGTCCTCATCTAACTTAGACTCGAGAAAGGATAGAGGATTCATTCGGGTAAAGTCTTGAATCCTGGCTGCAGCTGAATTGGCCACTGGGTTGGCCGAAACGACAGCTAGTCATTCATTCTGAGTAGCAACTGATTGAGCAAGAGTAGTGAATGCAGCTCTAAACTTTGCATGAGAAATATGTTTGCCCAAAGGTTCTTCGGGCTGAGGGGCTAACTGATTCCCGTTTCTTTTTTTGGAAGGCATATTCTATAGAAGAAAGGGAAAAGCGGATTAGACTGAGAGATTAACTATAGATTATGCTCACTGGCATGACATGAATACTGAAAGAATGAAAATTGTTCCTAAAACATCTCATAGCCTCCTGCACATAAATGTAGCGCGCAACACACCCATGTACAAAACTCTACTAGATGTGGCTTTCAAACTTCCTCGAACTCAATTGAACCTTAGGCTTTGATACCAAGTTTGTAACGCCCCAAATATGGTACCCAAAATGCTACACATTGCTCATGACCTTGAAGGGAAACAAGCTAACCTATGACTGGTATCTGTATCTGAACACTGCATAATATACTATATAAATACGAAAATAAAGGTTGAAAGGCCATAAGATTCAAAACTATAAGAAAACTGATAAAACATAACATCTAGATGGGGTATGAAATATCGAAAACAACAGAAATAAACTGTCTGAACATACTGTTGTCTGAAAAGCCTCTAACTGATTGAACTATCTGAATAAGGAGTTGATGGGACATGTCTCCAACTAAATCTGACAACTGAAATAAATTAATGAATGAGATAATAAGGCAATGGTCATATCCTCGAATGATGAGGACTCACTACTAACTTTAATTGCCAAGACTGGAATGCTACTGATTCTCTGGAGCTCGTACTTTTGAACCTATGGTATAAAACACCATAGCGCAAATACGTTAGTATGATTGAATGTACCGATATGCATGTCAGGTAGGCTTAATGCAAAGGGTTCACATTCATGAACTATACTAACTGACTGGATAACATGAACTTGAGAATGCATGAATGAATACATAATAATTGTAACTGAGTTCATGATAACGTGATTACTAAGCCTGAGTACTGATAACTGTATAACTGAAATAACTGATACTGAGCAACTGTATCTGACAATCTAGGTTCTGATGGAACTAGCTAAGTTCTATTCTATTTTAAGTTGACTGTATCTGACAGTCCTAAATTTTGTAAAACAATCTGAGTTCTATTACAGAGGCTGAATGACTGTATCTAACAGTCCTGATTCTGTAACTGAAACTGTGGGAAGTAGTTATCTAACCGACATGCCCCTAATACGCCATTATGGCTGAGTTGGAGTCTAATCTGTAACCCCAATTGGAAGGGTGTCAATACCGCACCACTAGTAAGGACAAGTTGTGGGTGACCCTCATCTGACAGTATCCCCAAAAGAGAATGGTGGGAACCTCATCTAACAGTGTTTATCCACCTCATCAATCCTTACCTGACAGTGTTAATGTCTCAACCTATGCTGGCTACATAGTTCTAGAACACAAGGATGACTTCTAAGAATCATACCCTCATCTGACAGTGTGTGTTCCCATCCTTGGGTTCACTTGGTGCTAATTCCTTCTCCCATCTGAATAGACATTGTACATGGATTACTGAACTGAACTTGACTGAATTAACTGAGTTTCATTGACTAACGGAATAGTATTGAGATTACTCAATTACTGAGCTTTCCTAAGTCACATGATTGACTGAGTTCTATGGATCATGGCTTGATTGAGGATATCGTGAAAACATGACATTGACTCTAGGCATACAACTATATTTTTCGGGTATAAGTACATCTAGGACTCGATGGAAAGAAACTGACAAATCATGACTTTCTTGAATACATGACCAACATCAATAATAAGTAATATAATAAGTTGGAGAATTTATAAAGTACAAGTTCTAAAGCACCACAATGGCGATAAATATATCCATAATTCATTGACTAAGACATTTCATCAAATAATTGACATGCATGAACTTGTACATGAATGGGGATTTCATATTATCATACTAGTATGGCATTTTTCCTTCACATAGTCATTTAATCAAACACATGGGGAGCATACTTTGGTTATACCATCATCAATGCATCTACTTGTCATGGTTGCATAAATAAATTTGCAAATTTGAAGGGTTTATTATGATTATCATGCAAATCATCACATACTAGGGTCAATCATTGGAATATGTAATTTAAAGCATGAATCGAAATCCCACAACAACATGAACATGAATTTCAATTCTATTTAAATCATGAACATTCATCAATACACAAATCTTGGATTTTGAAAAGAGATTCTTGAGCAACATGGGTGAAAGAGATCTATGAATCAGCACATGACATACCTGGGTTGTGAGTTTCTTGAAGTTCTTGGACTTGAAGAACTTGAATCTCTTAGTTTCTTGAAGAAGAATTTGGATCTTATTCTTGGGGAATATCTTTGACAGAGAACCCTAATTTTATGTTGTAGATGGATAATGAACTTATGAGCCTTGATATGATATTATTAGGTATTGGAAAGAGTGATAAAAAAACAAAAAGTCCTCTTTAAAATGACTTAAAATAACTGAACGAACTATATGACAGTAGGTGCAACGGTCCATCGCTGGGTCGACGATCCGTCGGTCCTGACCGTCACACCTAGGCAGAATAAGGGTTCACTACCTCTGCTACGACGGTTTGGGCGATGTTCCATAGCTAGCTCGATGGTCCATCAGCCTGATCCATCACTCTTAGTCAGAAGGTGGTCTCACTGTCTCCACTATGATGATTTGGGCGATGGTCCGTCGGCCTTCACCCTCGCACCTGGGCAGTTTTGACTGCTTTCTATATTTTGGCCATAACTTTCTCTTTCTATGTCGGATTTGGACGAAATGGGTATCGATGGAAAGCTTATTCAATTTCTCACTCAATAAAAAGTGAAAATCTTAAAAATTTTATTTGTATAAAAGTGGATTCATCTTTCAAAGTAAGTTTCTAACATTCTTTGGATGATTTCTAGCTAGGTAGAAGTACGGGGTATTACATTATTGCAGTTGGGAGTTAGAAACTCCACCATGTCGTTACATGTCTTGCCATCAATATAAGTTGGGTTACATTTATCAATAAGGTGTACGTTCTCATTATCTATTTTATCTGTATCTTGGTTTCCTGCTATCATCTTTAAGTTTTGATCATCTTTTAACTAATTATGATCTGATTCTAAGTTCACATTTGCTACAGATTTCTCTAGTTGACTAGTGACTGTATAGGTTGAAGTAGCAGCCTGCTGATAAAAGGATTTGGTTACCCAATCCTTAGTTGTCATGTTCTTCTCCCCATTCTCAATCTCAATATCTTCTACATCTGCATGTTCTCATCTCTGTCATCTGTCAATTCTTGAAATTGATTAGTAGTACTAACTTTCTTAGGAGTTATGGCCATTTCCCCTAGATAACCTTTAACTGGAAATCTTCTCATTATTGGATCCTATATATTCTCCTGGGATTGCTGATGCTTCTGTTGGCCCCCCTTGCCATCAATTCTATTGTGATTATGACCTTGTAAGTTATTTTGCTCATTCTCCAACACTTGTTTTAACTCAGGATGCAATATCCTACTCTCAATTTTATTATAACCTTGTAACATGCATTTCTTGCAATACTTAGGAAGAAAGTCATATTGAATCTTCACTCTTTCAATTCAAGACTCACCACTCTAGGAATTCACTATCTCCATGTCCACGTGAGAAGGAATATCAACCAATAAATCAACTTAAACCCTAACTCTAGCATAACTAGGCCTAGTCTTGTTCATTATAGCCGTATCTAGCTGAATGGGTTTACCAACGGCTGATGCTAAAGAAAAGAGCGATTCTTTAACAAAATAAATAGGCGTAAGATTAGAAAAAGAAATCCAAGCCATTGTCTATATGGTTTCTTCATTTGATTTTAACTCCGCATCATATATAAATGGCCAAATCTGATAAGAGTATCCATCCTTAGCATTTATGTAGTAAACACTTTTTGACACGATAGTGACAAAATCTTCAACTCTAGCAAATCTCATCAGTATATGACAATTTCTCAATAATCTAATAATGCATCCGCCTTACACATTGAGTTGTTTATGAAGTTGTATTCTAAGATCATCTAGCTTAGGCCATCCATATGTGAACTTCCCAATAATAGCATATTGTAATCCTTCAATGACATTTATTTGATCTACTTTTTCTATCCATCTCACCTGTGGAAACCCATTAATAATGTCAGTTTTTTAATCGAAATAGGTTCTACTTCTACCTTGTCACAAGATTGGCCACTGTTATGACTAAGAAGTATGGAAAATGTCACTTTGGGTGAAGCTAGTTTGGGACTATCAACATTAGTACTTGTCTGGTTAATTTTTTACGGTAGATTTGGGAAATTATCAAAATTATTCTCAATATTGGATTGGTTATCCATGGACAAAGGATGACCAATGGCCTTATTGGCCATAGATGGCCAGAAAAACCACTAAGATTAACATCGACGGCTAGGGTTTATGTGGCTAGGGTGACAAGGGATATGATAAGCAAATTTCATGAAAATACTAAAGATACATTATTTATAGTTGAAAATTTTCTATAAAAATATAGAGCACAAATTATATTAATATTGGTGGAGTTAAAATTTTTATTAAAGGGATTAAAAATCTATATGTTATTTAATGTTAGTTTAAAGTTAGTTTATGTGTTGGTAATTTATCTATTATATTGTACTCTCTTCATTCCTTTTATTTGGTCTATTTAGGTTAGACACACACCTTAATCTCTTATTCCTATAAAATTAAAAATAATTCACTAATATACCCCTATTTAAATTTTATACCTCTTTCCAAATCAATAATGATTACGTTTATTGAACAAGAGCATAATAGAAAGTTCTTGTTCAAACTATTCTTGAAAAATTAAAAGGAGCAAATGTTTAGGAATATAAGCACAACCAAAATGAAGAAAATAAAAAAAATAAATGGAGTATTATATATCTTATTGTTAAGATTACAAATCTCAAATTTTATGAAAGCTTACATATAAATACTTATAAAATATAGTAAAAGTTCTTTATACTGACCATTTAATGTACTTTATTTTTCTAAAAAAAAATATCTTTTAAATATTTATTTTGTGAGTTGACACTCACATCAATTGTGATTACACCTACAATCCATAAGTGAATACAAAAATTGTGCGTTTAAAGCCTTACATGAATATTACATATGTAATTCTTTTTCATTTCCAGTAAAACATTTATAGACTGATTTAATGATATTTTTATAAAATTATTTGATAATGAACCAAAAAAAATATCTTTAAATAGGTTAAAAACTTTAAATTTTAACCCACCAAGTTCATGCGTGATAGTAGTTTTTGAGCAAAAAACTAAAATATTAAAAACTTGAAGCATTGAAATTTTGGCCAAGTCAGAATTTTCACTTAGAAAGTTTAAAATATAAGAAAATAAACATAAGAAGAAAAAAATTCAACATTTAACACATAAAAATAAAAGAAAAATTTAGTTCTATATAAACAATCTAATTTTTCGTGAAAGGAGATTCAGATTATAATTTTAATTTATTCAAAAATATTACTTTGTAAATAATGTGATTGAATAAGTTGAGACTTGAGAGTAAAAATGTTGTTAGTCACATAATGGGTCCACTTAGAAAATGTAGACACATAAGCTAGAAAAAAAATAGATAATAGAGTTCTTTGTTGATAACTATTGATTTATGATTGTACCATTTAGATGTCAAATGACAATTATACTCTTGGTTGTCCTCCAACTCACTTTTTTATATAAAAAATAATATAATTATAATATAATAATATTATAAAATATAATACATAAAATAGTGACAACTCTTTGAAAATTCCCTTTTGTTTGTCTTGTTTAACATCTACCACTCTATGTAACATTACTGTTATAAATATATTAGCATATATAGTGAATGTCTATTTATGAAAAAGTTAAAAGCCCCAACTTTTGAAACAAAGTTAGTTTTCCCCTACAAGTATAGGAATTTTCCTTCATTGTAAAAACCCCCCCACAAGAATCCCTTGTTATTCAAGAGAAATAATAATAATTTTCTCTCTCCATTTTTCTTCTTCTTACTTTACATTTCATAACACGTTATCAACATAAGTCTCTAAATTTTAAATTAAGTTCAGACTATTATAGAAGTACCATCTCTGTGAGACTGACGGAATGATGCTGAAGTCGTGCAAATTATGGGGAAAAATTTTGCGCAAACTTCTAATATTCTAGTACTCTGGTGTGTTTTATGAGGTTTGTTGATTTGCCAAGTTAGTATATCCTATAAAATATGTCACAATAAGTAGCTGAAGCAGAATGCTCATGGTCGATATGCTTGCTTAAGCTACTTCAATTATGATTTTATTATATTACTCATAATTAATTTCTATAAGTCATTTACATATTAAAAAATAAAAATATTTAATAAAAAATTTAAAATAGACATTTATGACATGACTGCTTCAACTGCTTCAACTGCTTCAACAATGATTTTACTATATCACTCATAATTAATTTTATAAGTCATTTAAGTATTAAAAAATTAATAATATTTGATTAAAAATAGATATAAAATAATAAATTATTTTTTGATGTTTTTATAAGTCATTCAAGTATTAAAAAATTAATAAGATTTAATAAAAAAAAAATAGGCATAAAATGATAAATTATGTTTTGATGTTTTAAATTAATTTGACGTCTTATATGAGACCACTTAAAAATAAAATTACAAGTATTTACTATAATAATTTTACTATGTCATTTATAATTAGTAGAATAGAAGAAAAATATTATAAATTACAATAATTAATAACTTAAATTATTTTTAAAATATAATTGACTATCAATGCTACAGAAGTTTGAACAACCTAAAATATTATTATACAAATTTTATCGATCTAAATATTATACTATATGCCTAACTTAGAATTTATCAACCAAACAAATGAAGGTTTTAATTAAATGATAGAATTATACATAGCGTGGAATTTAGGATCAACATTGGACCGTGCGTAGTACGGCGCAAGCCGACTAGTATATTACTATGTGGCAAATGTTTGAGGCGGTCAGCATAGATAAAATAATATAAATAGTTTTGTTTTGATTGTTTTTTGTTTGAATTTTATTATCATTAATTATTTATAAGTAAACACAATTGATTGTGTTTATGGATTTAATCTCATCATATTAAGACGGCAAGATATCGAGTTAAAGTTCCAACGCACCGTGATGTTAATATATTGGGTTAAATGTCATTGATTTATGCCTAAGACTCCTTTATGTGGATAAGACATTGAGTTTGAATATCAATGCACCATATTAATTATATAATGATGGCTAAGGCAAAATAATATTTCTTTTATGAAAACATGTTAAACTTATTGCACGAAATATGTTTCATTCCATGAAGTGAATGTGGTAGCAATGTATAATGTGTTTTAAAGATGACAATTTGCTCCATTATTGAACTGAATGTTGTAGCAGTACATGATATTAAGACTATAAAATATTTTAGAGAAAAATTCCCTATATTATATGTAAGCCTCGAGTTGCTCATGAAGTAGCAATATCATGAAAGAGGTTATAACTATCGAAATTTGATAGGATTAAGGCACAATCATATTCCATTTCTAGGAAATGAGAATTTCGATTGTTATAATTACAGATCCATTCCCTTTGGTGAATGTAATAATATTTAGGAAAGCTTATTAATACAAGCGTGCACTTGAGTGTGATGGTATTGCAACTTACCTCTGAAAGAGGTAAAATAATTTAGAGGAGTTATTCTAAAATTTACTCTCAAAATAGTAAATTCGACAACTTATTCATGTAAATCTAAAATTTACTAAAGAAAAAATCACATATCATAGTAAACTTGGAGTTTACAAGTACAAATAGGTTCATAAGTTAACATGAATGATTATAACATCCCAAAGATGTGCATGCTAAGTTTGAAATGTAATGAAGAATTAGAAAATTCTTCAAGAATTATTCATGTTGTTTGTTCTTATGATAAGTTGGTTGGATAGCCTAATATTGAGATTGATTGCCTAAATTCTAGAAAATATTAAAGGTGAATAAAGGTTCGTTCACCTATCATGTGATATGTTGAAAAGATGCATTACTAAGATAAACACATGTACATGTATGTCAACTTGCAGTTTGACATTCATAAAGTTGTTTGTTGAATAAAATTGAGTTAATAGCATAATTTTTTAGATTGCATAATCAAGAGAATTCATTCTGATAATGTTGGTTTGGCATTGAATGTCTTCAATTAATAGATAAACCCTTGCAAATGAGAACAAAGTTTTATATGTTGGTCTAAAATATGATATATTGCATAAAATATCACTTGTATACATTAGACCAATAGATTATGATTATTTCTTCCCTCCCAATTGGTTTAAGATCATGAATCAAATATTTCATCTAAAAATTTTTTATGTGCGATATATGATTAATGAATATATGATGATGCACAAAGATAATTCTTTAAAGTATATTGAGATGCGTGTTAGTTTTTCTAATATGAGAGGAAAATAATAAATAGCTTAGAAATATATCATGAACATTAATATGATCCTCATTCAAAGGATGTTTTAAGTTCAAATACTAGGATCATTTGTTGATCCCAAAATTGATATTACATTTAGCTGTAAATGTTTCAATTTGATTTTCATGAAGGATAAAGTCTACTACATGTATGAAACATAGTAGATCAATCGATTCTAAAAGCAATAATTCTTGGAAAAGAAAAGAAGCAAACGGTCATAATAAGGAGGCACTGTAATCTTAAAGAGACTACGACATGAAAAATAAAAAGGAGAAAATGATCACAATAAGGAGACAGTGTGATCCTAAAGTGTCACGATCCGAATTGAGGCCCTAACCTCGACGGGCATCCCAAATCACGAAGGCTCGAGAGACCTCTTAGCATACTATCATAAGCATAATTCATACATATACCAAAGTACGAAAGATATAATGAAATTAAGGAATCTGAAAATCAAATTAGGTCAATAATGTTGTGGCAATACAGTAACCAAAAATTGTCCATGAAGCCTCTACTGATTTCTAACTGTCAAGGTTGGGACAAGAACTCTAGCTGGACCATAAACTGAAAGACTCAACATATGAGTAAATTCCTTCCGAAAAATGGATGACTCATCAATTCCGCCATATCCCAAATGTCTACTAATGTGGTAGACCATGGAATTATACCACAGAACCTGAAGTATG
>NC_061114.1:182419426-182425881 GCF_002878395.1 Capsicum annuum
TACTAATGTGGTAGACCATGGAATTATACCACAGAACCTGAAGTATGAAAGGTCAATTCTTAGAGAGTATTGCTATGTAGAACAATCCCAAAAATAACATATATTTCATATAAAATAGCTGAGGGCATTGTGAAAACAACAATTTAGCATTATATATATATATATATATATATATATATATATATATATATATATATATAGAGAGAGAGAGAGAGAGAGAGAGAGAGAGAGAAAGAGAGAGAGAGAGAGACAAAAATGCATGGGAATATTTAAAGAGCTTCAATCATTCTTGCAAATATAAATTCAACTCACTCTGTTTTTTCTTGATTCTGAGCTAGAGGTAGAACCTACATTTTTTAAAAGTATCCCACAGGCTGTATGGGATCCACCCTTGACTTAGCGGTCAATCCCTCAACCTAAGTTTGATGTAAGGGCTGGAGTTTCTGATTCTGATATGCCAAAGGGGATAAGGCCAGCATATAATCTCTATCTCGAAATATAATAACCCCGCATCAGGAAAATACTATTTCGAGCAGTGAGTTATCTGAACTCCTGCCTTCTTCGAGTAACCATCTAACTTTCTTAGAGCTCATTTTTAGCCTTTTAAAACATACATCTTCTGAAATCATGATATGAAATCTGAAAAGTCTATAGTCTAATCTATTTTGAGTCTATCATGGCATTCATCTATTTTAGTATCGTCATACCAAGACTTGCAAGTCATATAAGTCATATCATATCATGTCTCAGTTTTTTCATTCAAAATGTGTTATTGGACCACCAAAATATTTAAATACTTCAAGAGGGTTCTTATTTCAAAAGAACATGAACTTATGCAAAATACTTTCCTTCACTACTTTAACATGCGGTGGCCAATTCTTACATAAAACACATGCAATTCTTCACTAGGACATAAGAGCATTTATAAATTAATAAAACACCCTCTCATTGAATCATAAAGCTATACAAATCCATAATGATGGTAAAATACTTAAACTCAAGCTTTTAACCATAAACAACCACAACATATTAAGACAATGAATTTTAAAACAAGAGAGGAAATTTCAGAAATCATGCTCTCATATGGATTCTCAAAACTCAAAACATACATACACATTATTATAATTCAAGTTTAGAACCCCTCCCTCATAGTTTGTACAAGATTTCATCATAAAATGGTCCCCAATGCATGCTCTTCAATAATTTCAAAACCCATTGCTTATACATTATTATATATTCTTAAAGCTTGCAAAATGATAAAATCGCGCCCATGAGATTTAGGATAGTCCCACATACCTTTGACGGGGAAAAACGAAGAGAACGATAGAGATTGGCCTTTGAAAATTGAAATCCTTAAACTCTAGGTAGTTTCTCCTTTCTTTCTTAAGGAATGATAATTAGGGATTTAGAGAGGTGAAATAATCAATGTTATATCGTGAAACGAATGGAAATAGGTTAATATAGTGTTTAGGGATCATTTATAAGTGAAAGGAGTTCAATACCCCTCCTCCCAAGTCAACAAAACCATAAACTGTCCGAATTTAATTCATCCGCGCATCACGGAGGGAAATCTCCGTGATGACCTTCGTGCCACGCTGCCATCGCAGACCCTCACTGGTTCCTCATAAAAATACCCATAATCTTTTGCTCGGGTATTGAATTAAGGCAAAATCAGATGCGTCGGAAAGAGGACACATTTACTTTAATTTGGTGGGTATTGAGCCTCAAAATTGTACATAATCCAAAAGTTATTCACATTCAAAGTTGACCCGTGTAGAATCGAATTCCAAAATTTGATCGATTCTACGTTTTGTCGTTCAAAATTCCACTTCACTCTAAGTCTTTACTACTAACATTCTTTCCCTCAAAAGAAATTTTCACATTAGGATAATGATCATGACACTTATATTTATATAGAATAATTGGATTCAAGTTATACACGTAGAAAAAACTATTCAAATTTTAGCCCAAAAATGCAGGGTGTTACAAAAAGAGCCTATGACATAACACTTCATGAAACCTTATGAAAGGTTAAAGTACCTGAAAATAATGAAGTGATGAGATCTTAAAATGTTATGTCACATTGTGAATCGATACAAAATGATATATTATCGATAATATCTTTGATAAAATATTGACGCAATATTGTAAAAAAGTACGAGGATCTGAGTTCTATGTTTATTTAAGTATGCCGATGTAGAAATATTTATCAAGTGACACGGAACGATGCATTTTGAAAAGCATAAAACTTATTGGAATTGCAGTCCAGACACTTAAAGATGTCACACGTGAAATACTTTACAAAATTTATATGAAAACTTTTTAAGGATTCAAAATGTTTGAAGCATATAAAAGTTTCTAGGAAACTTTATTATAATCCTTATACTAAATAAATTTATCACTTGAAAATTATTGGAACTTCGAAAAATTTCCATAAGCAATAGATTATTTGTTGAAATGAGAAATATACTGATTTGGATTGATTATGAAGTGTCATATCTTAGTGTAATTAGTGTACTAATGTATCTTATAAATACTACAAGAACTGATATCGTCTTTTCAGTCAATTTGTTAGCAAGATATAGTTCTTCTCCTATTAGAAGACCTTGGAATAGAATCAAACACATATTACGGTATCTAAAAGGAACTACCGATATGTACTTATTTTATTCTAAAGATTGCATTCCTGATCTTGTTGGTTATATTGATGTTGGGTACGTATCTGATCCACATAAAGCTCAATCTCAAACAAGTTATGAGTTCATATGTGGGAGTACTGTCATATCTTAAAGATCTACAAAGCTATTAATCGTGGCCACTTTATCGAATCATGTTGAGATTATAACTACTCAATTCATGAAGCAAGACAAGAGTGTGTGTGGTTACGGTCTATGATACATCTCATTCGAGAAAAATGTGGTTTGAAATGTGATAATGTACCCACAATTTTATATGAAGATAATGCAACATGCATAACACAACTTAAGAGAGGATTGATAAAAGGAGATAGAACGAAACACACTTTGGCAAAGCTTTTCTATACACATGAGCTCCAAAAGAATGGTGATATTAACGTGAAACAAATTCGTTAATGTAGTGGCTAATTTATTCACCAAGTCTCTTCCAACTGCAGCTTTCAAGAATATGGTGCACAAGATCGGAATGCAAAGGTTCAAGGACGTTCTCATTAGGGGGAATTAATATGCTATGTACGTTTTTTCCTTACGAGATTTTGTCCCACTAGATTTTCCTTGTAAGATTTTTTATGAGGCAGCTTATATGCGTACCATTAGAGATGTGTACTCTCTTTCCTTCACTAGATTTTTTTTCACTAGGTTCTTTTGTAGTAAGGTTTTAACGAGATACATTATCTATCAATTAGACATTCAAGATGGAGTGTTATAAATGTATTTGTCATATATAGTGAATGTCTATTTATGAAAAATATAGAAACCCCAACTTAAGAGACAAAATTAGTTTTCCCCTATAAATATAGGGATTTTCCTTCATTGTAAAAGAGTCCCTCATTATCCAAGGGAAATAAGAATTACTCTCTTTTCTCTCTCCATTATTCTTGTTCTTACTTTATATTTTATAACAATCACTATTTTTTAGGTATCCAAAAAAGGAAAAAAACAGTAAAGAAATGCAGGGTGAGACTTTATACAATAAATTTTGTGGTTCGACCTCCCTTCGAACTCTGTACATAGTAGAAACTTTAGTGTACTAGACATCCTTTGGAACATTCCGTCATGCTTGCTTGTTGTGATCTGATTGTCCACACACTGCATGTCGTAATTCTTGACTTCTTCTGCTTTGATTCATCACCATCTTTGTATCGTTTCTTTTGTGGCCTGCCAGATTTGATATTTTCTTTGGGTGGTAGAACTACATCCTGAGGATTTTGCCATATACTTTCGTCAGGAATAGGATACACTTGAATTTCATGTGTTCAACAGGTAATCCTTCTTATAGTATATAGAACAATATTCATATAACTATTGTAGTATTTTCTTACAGCCACGTTGAAGTAATACCCAAAATAATAGTTAACCAATGTAACTATAACTACTCGATACTTCTAAATATAGAAATTGGAGTCGTATCAATAATTGAATGTACATAGCTTCAATTTCATATGAACTCAATATTAATTTTAATTATTGGTTAATCCATGACATTAGAACTACAAAATACACTATAACTCAAATAATACGAGATGATGACATACTTGATACACAAAAAGGAACATATACAAACAAATAATGAAAATTTTCTAACAAAAGAGAAATAAATCGTCAGTGCAGAGATAAAATATTTGATTTATTTAAAGATATTTTGAATTTTGAATACTAGAGAGAGAAATTTGATAGCAATTTTTGTGATTATCCTTTTCACCATCTTGATTTGAAGATTGAAATTAATTCTTTAAACTAAGGTGAACCAATAACTAGTTATAATATTAAATTAGGATTATACTTATTTTTTGTTTTGATTTCTTAAAAATGGTCATATATGTAAAAAAAAAAAATACTTTATTTTTGTAATATTAAAAAAGTACTATTATTTATGTATTTAAAATTTAAAAGGATGTCCTTTGCATTCAACTTTTCATTTTTTAAGGAGAATTTTCTTATTAGTTTAATTGGTTAACAACCTGAACTTATACCTTGTTGTTAACGTACCTTGTTTTCCTTGTTGGTGCGCGTACCTTGTTCACCTTGTTGGTGAGGGTCCCCACCAACTTCTAATTATCTTCTCCATTAAATTTTTTTTTAATCTTTTAGATATGACGATTACATACTTTAACATTGTATCAGAGCAGACAAATATCCTGAATTATTCGAAACCCACCCATTATAAAAAAAAAAAAAAATCACTTATTTTTTGTATGACAAAAAAGGAATCAAGCTCAGATGTGATGATGGACCGTGTTGAAAACATGTTTAAGCTTATGACAAAGGGTCAAAATTACCCCTGAATTTATATGCAAAATGAAATCAGTTTATCGCCATTAATAGTTGGGATCAAGTATGCCCTTAATCTATAATCTATATTTATAATATATTAAAAGTGTGAAGGCCCTTAAAAAGTGATTTGAACTTTTTTTTCTTCATTAAAAGACAATCCGCAATAGATAAAATCGTTTTTTCATATTTTTTTAATTTATAATATTAATTATTGACTATAATAAACATAAAAATCAAATAAAGAAGGTTTTTTTACTTATAATAGAATTTCTAAATTTATGATAATAATTTATTTGGTGTTTTGTTGTGCCGTGACTTTTTCCATAAAAAAAGGGTCGGGTAACTTTACAAAAAAAAGTTTTGCTTTTGTCCAAAATCTGGTCAGGAAAAAAAATCTAATTAAGGTGTTTTGACATTAATTGAAAAAAAAGGTACCCACTTAAAAATAGAAAAGCATGTTTATAAAAGCATCATTAAAAGACTCTTCTTTAGACAAAATTGTCTTTTTACTATTTTATTTAATTTATTATTTAATTATTTTTAGTATATTAACTAGACTCCTAAAATATATGGAAGGAGAATCAATTAATATTTTCCTTTGTACTTATCAATTAGAAAAATACTCCTAAAATTGGATAGAAAAATAATCCTAAAATAGAACTCTATTAAGAAAATACTTTTATAAATATTGAGATGCACGTTAAACTAGAGAAAAAACTGATTTAATTATTGTGAAAATATGATTGATGCTCATCTAATTTGGTTCGATTGCATGTCTAGATTGATGGATGTTTAATTTTCTAATCTTCAACTTCTTCACTATTTTTGTCAACATAATAGAATTAAATGTGTGTGTATGTATATCTTCTTTATTTCCATTTAAGTCATTCTTTAGTGTCAAAATTTTCGCTCAGATAAGAATTATTTTCATAAAAAATGAAGCTTTGTGATCACTATTGTATTATTTTATTGTAGTTTACTGGTCATCGATGAATTTACAGGTGGTAGATGAATGCCGGTCGACTTTAAGAATTTTTTTTAGGTAAAGGTTAGGTTTAATTTAATTATTTTCATATCTCTATTTTGAGATTTTTTTTTGTGTAAATGTAAAGTTTAGTTGTATTATTTGATTCTCTATTATCGTATTATTTTGTTATAGTTTACAGATGGTAGATGAGTGTCGGACGACTTTGAAAACTTTTTGTGTAAAAGTTAGATTTAATTATATTGTTTTGATGTCTCTATCATCATATTATTTTATTGCAGTTTACAGGTGGTAGATGAATATCGATTGACTTTGAAAAATATTTTTAGTAAAAGTTAGGTTTAATTAAATAAATTCTCCAAAAGATGTTGAATTTAACTATTGTATTCATCTTTATTATTTAAACAAATATCCTATTTAGTATAACGTTTGAACTCAATAAAGTCAAGTACACGCGCAAGACGCGTACATCTAAACTAGTATTACTAAAATGAGTTAAT
>NC_061114.1:182428881-182452746 GCF_002878395.1 Capsicum annuum
TTTTTTTTTGCCACGTCAGCTATATGGGGGAATTTAATTCATTTAAAAGTTGTTAAGAGGGGTAAATAAATGAAAGTTAAGTTTAAGTGGTAAAGTGAGTTGTGACGACAAGTTCAGGAAAGAAAAGATGTCTTTTCTCTTTTTAAAAGGATTGATATTTATGTTATTTATACAATTAAAATACATTCACATTGGCCGTACTTCTATTATCATTTGAGGAGTAGACCATTTCCTCCCTTTTATTACTTAAAATGGTCATTAGACCATTTCCTCCCTTTTTCCTTTCAGCAGTAATTTTTTTTTTAAAAAAAAAAACTATTTTTGCTGCATTTTTTAATTAAAAAAACTTTTTTTATGTTTTTCAACTTTTTTTCCTACAACGTTTTTTCATGTATAAATATTGTATAAATGGTGTATAAACACACAAATATATATATATATATATATAGCCAAAGGCATCGACAGACACTTAAACTTGTTGCCAAAATTCACTTAGACACCTAAACTAAGGTCTATTCCTATCAGGCCCCTAAACCCGCCACATTTTGTTCCAATTGGACATTTTTTATATACATGGCACTGCACGTGTTGTACAAACGCAGGGGGCGAGTGAATAGTTGTTATTCTTTGTAAATTCCAAATAAAAAGATGCCAAGTGGCATGGGGCCCCAAAAAGCATTAATAAAGCAAAAAATTATTCCCTCCCCCCCCCACCCACCCACCCACCCGATACCCCCTGTTCATCTTCTTCCTCCTTTTTTTTTTCTTAAACTTAAATCAATGGAGCCCAAAAATCATTAATAAAGCAAAAAAATTTTGTAACAAAAAACTCAACCATTTCCTCTCTCCCCCCTACCCAATAACCCCTCTTCATGTTCTTCCTCTCTCTTTTTTTTTCTTCTTAAACTTAAATCAATGGAGACCAAAAATCGTTAATAAAGAAAAAAAATTTTGTAGAAAAAACACTCAACCATTCCCTCTCTCCCCCCTACCCGATACCCCCTCTTCATCTTCTTTCTCTCTCTTTTTTTCTTCTTAAACTTAAATCAATGGAACATTGCTTTAATTTCCTTTTCAAAAATCAATTTCTTAGGTGATCAATTTTCAACTTTAAGTTAATTCCCTTTTCAAAAATTATTTTTTAAATTCTACTGAATTGTTAGGAGCTTCTTGAAGTTTTACGTTGTTTATGTGTTTTTTTTCTGGTGCTTGTGTGGTGTATGATTGGATTTGGAAATAAAATTTGTAACTTTGGGAGAATTCTTCTTTCCGAATGAAATTGTTTCGAGGGTGTTGAAGTTTCATGTTAAAGAAACTTGTTCCATTTGCTTGTTCTTGTTCGAGGTTCTTGTTAAAGAACTTGAAGTTTTGAGGTTCTTATTCCATTTGCTTCTAAGGAAGATGATAAGTTTGTTAAAGGAGAAAGGGAATAGAGAATAAGGATTGGATGAAGATGAAGATGAAGACGGGGGGACGGGGGGGTGGGGGGGGGGTGGGGGGGACTGAAGAAGAAGATTGGGGGGGGGAGGGGTTGGGGAGAGGAGGGAAAAGAAGAGGAGGGGGTGGGGGACAAGGGGGTTTTTGATTTTTTTTTTTAAGATATTATAATTCTTTTTATATTATAATTTAATTAGTGATAAAAAATTTTAAATTATTTTTGAATTTTAATGCCATGTGTTACCTTTTAATTTGTTAATTTATTCACGTCAGCGCGTGTGGGTAACACACACTTTAACTTTTAGCTGATAGGAAAAAAATGCCCAATTGGAACAAAATGTGGGGGGTTTAGGGGCCTGATAGGAACAGGCCTTAGTTTAGGTGTTTAAGTGAATTTTGGCAACAAGTTTGAGTGTCTATCGATGTTTTTGGACTATATATATGATTTACAAATAGTTATGTAGTGTATATGTGATATATCAATATTGTATAAATAGTTACATAGTGAATATGTAATATATCAATATTGTACAAATAGTGAATAAACATGTATATATGATATACAAATAATTATGTAGTGTATATGTAATATATCAATATTGTATAAATGTGTATAAATATTTATCGATATTGTATAAATAGTTATGCAATGTATTGACATTGTAATAAATAGTTTATAAGCATGTATCAATATTGTATAAATATATATAAACATGTATCGATATTGTATAAATAGGTATGTAATGTATCTATGTTGTATAAACGTGTATCAATATTGTGTAAATAATAATGTAATGTTATATGTAATGTATCGATATTTGAATTTTTTTGACTATCATGTGGTCTACCTTAATAAATAAAAGTATAAAAAATAAATAAAAAACCAACATAAATATTCATTTTTTCCATAAAAGGAAAGATATTTTATGGTGTATAAATGTATATCGATATTGTATAAACAATTATATTATGGAGTAGCAATATTTTTTTTTACAGCAAAAAAAAGTTGGAAAAATTTTAAAACGTTACAGTAAAAAAAGTTAGAAAAAAAAAAGAGAGTTTATTTTTTCTGAAGTAGTGCTGAAAAAAAAAAAGCAAAAAAGTCTTTTTCTTTAAGAACGGAGTAAAACAAAACAGAAAAAATATTAAAATTGAAGGAATATGGCCGACTGGCCAGTTTTGCTATAAATAGTACGGCCTACTTGCTATATTTGGTAACAAAGTTGGCCGAAAGGCTATTTTTGGTTAAAATTGGTAAGTCTGTTACATTTTGTGTAAGGATTTAACTCGGGGGATATTTTGTATATATTTTTTTTTAAATTACACAAATACACAACTTATATTTTTAATATTACAAAAAATTCCAACTCCCTAAATATATTACAAAAATTTTAACATATACACAGAATGTTATGTATATGTCGGCTATGTTATGTATATTAATAGGGAGAGAGAATAAAGTAATTAAAAAAATGGGAGAGAGTGTAATTACTTCTAAAATGATTGATATTTATGTTATTTATACTAATTTTTTCTTGAATTAATTATTTAAGTCCAATAGTACAGATTTAATTAAAGCCCAATTTTATTGGGCTAGTGTAATTACCCTTTCTATCATTATGATTAAGTCTAACATGTCAAAATTTGGGTTAAGATTCTTCCTGAAAAAGGAACTAAAAATTTCATGCTAGGATAGTTTTGGACAAAATTCAAGCATGGTATGATTTAGGACAATTCGAATGGATTAGTTAATGTTTAAGTGATTTGAGGTTATTTTGTGATAGCTAAGACGATAAGAAATCCATAGAAACTTTTGAAAGTGAATTTGGACTAGTATATGTAAAAGAGATAGTTGGGATAATATTCGAAAGTGAATTGTGAAATGCGAAAATTTTAGGGGTAGACAGATTTTCTGCCTCCATCTAAGGCCGCTGATGCATCCTGCTACCACCAGGTAAGAGTCGATCTATACTGCCATAGTAGGCGAATCCCACTATAGCGATGGTGCTCTAGTGAGAATTGTTCTGCTACAGCAGGATAAACACTGTTTAATGCAAAAAAAAATCTCAGAATGTATTTTTCTTTCCAAATACATTTAAGGGTTGGAGAGGGTGAATTTGGGAAATTTTCATTAAATCCTTCATTTAGGTAAGTAATCCTACCCATTTAACTACTTTTTAGATGATTAATCCTTAGAATTACTATGTTTTGATTATGGGGAGGATTTAAGTTGACTTAGGGTGATTTTCTTATGTGAATTAGTGAAAACAAGGTGTAACCCTTGGGTTTTGGTCAAGGGTTAATAATGTGTAACGATCTGCTTTTGATGAAATATGTGAGTTTGTATGATTTAATTATTTTACCCCTCTCCATAATTGTATTATGGTATTTTGGATTGTGCGGATGATTGACACGATTTTCGATGTATTTTGGTACCATTTATGCAGTATTATGGTTTTTGATGGCTTTGAGAGCCTTATTTTGGACTTATGTAGATATCTTTTGACCAGCACAATGGATGAATGAATGGACTGCATCAACAGCTTTGGAATATCGATTTTAGACTAGATATACCTTTGATTTGGGTCCCGGTGCACCCGAGCTCATTTTAACTTACTAGTTGGAAAGTTGAGAAATTGAAAATATGAGTGTGTGACCCACATTTGATCGAAATGACCTCGGATGGAAAATTCAACTTGGCCAGCATATCCAAAATGTCGATTTTAGTATGGTAACATATTTGGTGTGGTTTTACGGCTTTTAAATCTCATTTCGACTCTTGATTTGAAAAATTATGATTTTGAATTTTTATGGTCAATTCTGAGAAAACAATGTTTTTCTAAAATATATGATATCACCATTGAATTCAGAACATCAAATTTAGTGTGGTTATATAGTTTGTTTGCGTATATTGGACTCCGAACGAATTTCGAGCATCCCATCGAAGTTTGTTTGAACTTACAAAAAATTTGCACTATAGCTACATATAGCAACTTTTTTAAACCCTTTTTAGCCCATTTTGTCTATTCTTTCACCTTGCCTCTTGAGAGTTAAACCCTAAAATAGTGTAAGAGCTTAAAAGTGAAGCTTCTGGGTGCTTGGGAAGCTAAATTAATATCTATTTCTTGATTCTTTTATGGATTTAAGGTAAGAACTCACCCCTTTTCTTAGTAGTTTCTTAGATTAATTTCTCAAAAACTCAAAAATCTTAAGGCTTTTTTTTAAACCCCAATTTCATTCCTTCCACTTGAATAATATTTTAACATGAATAATATTTTAATTTTATAATTATTAGTTTTTAATCAATTTAACCTTCAAACAACTCTGATTCCTGATTTTAATCTGACTTTTAAAGATTTTACCTGATAACATTTAACAATAATTTTTCTTTGATTTGAACCTCATTTTTGACTCGATTTGACTTGGGTTCTCAGTTGTAGGTTCCTAAAAATATGAAAAACACATTTTTGAAGTAAAGTTACAATTTTGTCCTTATTTTTTGAAAATCCATTCCTTGGGTCCTACTGACCCTAAATCCAAAGTAGTCAATATGGGCGTCCTTGATTTTATTTTGATGTGTAAATTCCATATTTGATACTTTTAGTAGAGTTCGAGATTGTTCATGAAAATTAAGATTTTGGGTTGGGAGTATAGCGGACTAGTTTCAGCATTCGAGGTAGGTTATGACTTAACTCTTTCAGATTGAACTGGGTAGTAAATAATGGTACAAAATGCATTTTAAGGGTGAGAACTAATCATGAAAATAATGGTTATCTATTTGTTTTTCCCATGTGTGGGTCTATATGTGATGTAATTGTCGAAATTACGATATTATATGATATGTTTGATCGTGTGGGGCCCTACGTGATATTGATACCCTTGAATACATGTGAATAATTGCATTGTGTTGTTAAAATATTTAATGTAGTACCATTTATGTATTGTGATTATATTGATACTTTATTAGCATAAGAGACATGTGAAAATTCGTAGATGAAACGGAAATAATAAGTGGATATTAACTCACGTGGTTTTGGAAATGTATCATTGTGGTTGGCTGTGAAAATATATCATGTGGTTGGTTGTGAAAAAACTCATTGTGATTGGTTGTGAGAATTATATCCTCATATCATACTCATTCATGAAATATTGGTACCACCGCAACAACACTCGAGTAACACTAGTAACACCTTTTTAAGAAAACCCTTCTCGAGGGATGTACCGAGGAAGAGATTGGAACACCTTATAAAATCCTTTTTGAGGGATATACCGAAAGGTATATGAGATATGTGGATTGTGCATAGGTTGACAAACCCCCCATGGGTCTTGCATTGGGAGGCTTGCCTCCGTAGGCGTATACGGGGATTGTGTTACGATCCTGGAGGTTGCGCGACAACCTCATGCATCATCATCATCACCATTATCATTATATATATTGTACTTACTTTATTGTGTTTATATTGTGTTGTATTGCTATATTGACTTGCCATATATGGAATTGTCTTATCTTCTTTTACTTGTATTTGATGATCTTGTATATTCATGTCCCCCCTTGTTCTAGTTATATGTGATATAATGCATACTTGTGTTCTACCTTGGTGTGATGTTGCAATATATGTGATATACTAGAATTGTTAGTACAAGAGGTGTAGGCTACCGTTGTGGGACATTTTCTAATTGCAGGTAACGTGCCCTTAGTATTTATTTTGTATGCTTTATTTTCTACTTTGCTCGGGCGGCCTATGATATCTTCTAAGTACGAGTAGATCATACTTACTTTTACTTCACCCTTTCAGTGCAGATTCAAGTTCGGGTGCGCCTCAGACTGGTTAATTTCGGGCACTTTCAATTTACTCAATATAGCGGTTAGATATTCATACGTCCGGAGTTCACGTCTATCTTTTTGTACTAGTTATGTCTTTATTAGTATTTAGAGACAATTATAGTTCTTGTGGTTATTTTTCAATGTAATTGACTCATGAATTGTATTAGTATTTCTAACACTATTGACACCTAATTTTTGAAATATATGGTTTTGGATATGCTCTTTCCACATTGATATAATTACTTGTATGGTTCGGCTTCATTCTAGGAGCCTTACCTTGGGTATTTCTATCTTTTACTCTTTTTGTATTAATTTGGTTGATAGACTTACTTATCGAGGTACGCGGTGAAGAGTGCCATCATGACCCTTGTTTTTGGGTTGTGACAAATTGGTATCAGAGCTAGGTTCATTAGTATCAATGGTGTAAGAATGAAATGTCTAATAGATTCTCATGGATCGATACATGGAAATTCATATCTAGCTTCGAGAGGCTATAAGATGTCTATAGGAAACTTTCTCATTTTATTCTTTATCATACGAAGTTCTTTCATACCTTGTGTTCTGAGTTGTGTTTCACTCTTTCAGTGCGGATGGTTTGGCTAATGTTATATATCAGTTGAGCGATAATATAAGAGATTAATGGATATCATTTTTTGGTTGTAGGCTTGTAGATGCTCCTGAGTTGTCACGGGATCAGTTCGCTGATGCCTTTGTGGAGAGATTCGTGCCTTACAATTTAAGGGATCAAATGCATGACGATTTTGATCATGCCTTGTCCAAATATTTCTACGCCAATATTTCCACCGAGTCTAAGAAAATTTAGAAGTTTGTGATGGGTTTGGCTGTCTCTCTTTAGTTGGCCATATCTCAGATGGTTGTATTTGAAGCATCTTTTTAGAGAATTATGGATCATGCAAAGATGACAAAGGGTATTATTAGGGTTTCATAGGGATGTGCTAAGAAGGTGTGCCATTTTGGTCAGTTTAGAAGTAAGGTTTCTTATGGTAGAGATTTTAGAGGCTCTTGTGGACATCAGGGTAGGCCGGTGCAGGTGGCCTTCTAGAGTTCAGGTGGTGGATCTTTGGGTTCAACAGTGTAGGGTGGCCATTTAGGCCCAGTGGTTCCTTCTCCTGATGAGGCGAGCTATATGACTTATTTTGTATGTCGTGAGGTTGGATATTTGGCAAAGGAATATCCTCACCGTGTGATTATAGATACTCTTATTACAGTTGTAAAAGGTAGATATTCTACTAAAGGTACAAAGGGTAAAGGTAGTGAAGCCCGCGATGGTAGTCGTGGGGCTATTCAGCTAGTTGGTGGCCATGGTCAGTGTTATGTTATACCGGTTAAGCCTGAGGTAGTGACTTTTGAGGCCGTGATTAAAAGTATCGTCCCTATTTTTTTGTACCTACATCTGTAATATTTGATCCCAGATTGACTTTTGCCTATGTGTCTATGTATTTTACTTTGGGTTTTGATTTTATTAGTGAGCCTTTTTCCATGCCTACTAGTGTATCTATCTCGATAGGTGATTCTTTATTGGTGGATCAGGTGCACAGATATTGTGTTGTGAAATTTGCCAAGCGTGTAACTTTGGTAGACTTTCTTGTGTTAGATATAGTTAATTTTGATGTTATTTTGGGTATGGATTGGTTGGATCTTTATCATGCTGTCTTAGATTGTTTTGCTAAGACTGTGACTTTAGTTTCACCGGGTGTGCCAAAGATAGCTTGGAAGGGTGCACTTTTTTTGGGTCCCAAGAGGATCATATCTTATGTTCAGGCTCACGATTTGTTGAGAGGGGATATTTACCATATTTGGCTCATATACATGATACTAGTGCTATTTCACCTCCTTTCTTAGATTTTATTCGTGTTTCTCGTAAGTCTATGGATGTGTTTCTTATGGATTTTCCTGGTATGCCTTTGGATTATGATATTGATTTTGGTATTGATGTTGAGCCGTGTACGAATCCCATTTCTATTTCTCCCTATAGGATGGCCCCAATCGAGTTTAAGGAATTGAAGGATCAGAAGTAAGAGTTGTTGGATATAGGATTTATTTTGCTTAGTGTAGCTATCGCCTTGGGGTGTACCTATTTTTTTGTAAAGAAGAAGGATGGGGATATGCACATGTGTATTGATTATCAGCAGTTGAACAGGGTGATGGTTAAGAATAAGCATCCTCTTCCCTATATTGATGATTTATTTGTTTAGCTTCAGAATGCCGCATTATTTTTTAAGATTGATCTGGGATTCGGTTATCACTATTTGAGGATTAGAGCATCAGATATTCCAAAGATAGCTTTTCGGACTCGATATGGTCACTATAAGTTCTTAGTCATGTCTTTTGGGTAGACCAATGCCCCTGCTGTGTTCATGGAGTTAATAAATCGAGTGTTTCAACTGTATCTTAACTTCTTTGTTATTATATTTATAGATGATATCTTGGTGTATTCCAAGAGTGAGGCGGGGAATGAAGAGCATTTGCGATTGTGATTCAGAGACTAAGGGATGAGAAGTTTTATGCTAAGTTCTTTAAGTGAGAGTTTTGGTTGGAGTCTATTTTTTCTTGGGTCATTTGGTGACTAAGGAAGGTATTATGGTTGATCCAAGCAATATTACAGTGGTTCGTGATTAGGATAAGCCTATTTCACCTACCGAGATTTAGAGTTTTGTTTGCTTGATCGGGTATTATCGACGTTTTGTTGAGGGTTTCTCTTCTATTGCATCTCCTTTAACTAAGTTGACTCAGAAGAAGATCTTCTTCTAGTAGTCTGATGCTTGTGAGGCAAGTTTTCAAAAACTCAAGGATTTGTTGACTTTAGCTCTTATATTGGCTTTGCCCAAGGAGGGCATGTGCTTTATCGTGTTTTGTGATGCTTTAGGTATTGGATTGGGTGCTATGTTGATGAAGCAGGGCAAGGTGATTTCTTATGCATCTCTTTAGTTGAAGCCTCATGAGAGGAATTATCCTACCCATGATTTGGTGTTATGCACAATGGTGTTTGCCTTGAAGTTGTAGAGGCACTACTTGTATGGAGTTTATTATGAAATCTTCTCAGATCATCGTAGATTTCAGTACTGCTTCACCCAGTGAAATCTTAATATGAGGAAGCGCCATTAGCTTGAGTTGCTTAATGATTATGACTTGACTATTCTATACTATCTGGGCAAGGCTAATGTGGTTGCGGATGCCTTAAACTGAAAGTCGACTATCATGGGTAGCTTGCTGCTTCTTTTGACCCATGAGAGGCTTTTAGCCTTACAGGTCTAGTCTTTAGCTAACCATATAGTTAGGCTTAATATTTGGACACCTAGGCGTGTTTTGACATTTGAGCTCATCAGTTTAATGATGTTAGATTGAGGTTGACTCGAGCTAAGGTGTTGAGTGAGGAGGCTAAGGAAGCCTTATTTGATTCAAATGGAGTTTTGAAGATTGGAGGCCGAGTTTGTAGGTTGAGAGAGGGTGACTGGATTAGGTCGATCTTAGAGGAGGCCCATTATTCCAGATATTCCATACAACTCCGTGTCACTAAGATGTATCATAATTTGAGACAACATTACTGGTGAGGTAGTATAAGGCGAGATATAGCAAATTTTGAGGCTTATTGCCTATGTTGTCAGCAGGTAAAGGCCAAGCATATGAGACCGGGTGGGTTGCTTCAGAGGTTACCCATTTCCGAGTGGGAGTGGGAACAGTTCACGATGGACTTCATGACTAATGGTATGAGCCGTAAGCTGGGGTACGAGCAATGAAGACCTATTGTAAGCTAACCAATATTAGTTGGTGGGATGGTTTTGAACACTGGAATGGATATGACAAAAGGGTATGAGTGGTAAGGCATGGGTACAAGCCATACAAATGACTTGCAAGGTGGACAGTGTTTGATCCTCATGGTGTTACATTCTGCCAGGGATATGGATCATGGGTACGGATCGTATGCTGAGGTTACAACATGGTTGGATGAGTTGTTTACTAGACAATGTGTGATCCATGGTAGAGGCTTGGTTATGAGTGGATAGGTATCAACCGTAATCTAGGTTACGACTCATAAGGAGGTCAGTCGTAATCCTGTGTCGGGTTTTTATGGGATTTAAGTGGGGGTATTCTGGACATTTTCTTATATACCCTAATAAGGACCCCATGACTTATAATATACTTAGGAGGTTATTTACCCTATTATTTTATTCTTAAATACTTAGAACACCTTCCAAAATATATGATAATTCTCTTAAGAGCTTATGGGGCAAAGAGCTAGGGTTTCAACTAAGGGATTTCTTTGGGGCTGGTCTTGGTGAATTATTGCCATCAATCTCCTTGGTTTAAGGCATGATTCTCTTCCCTGCTTATAATTTCAATTAAAGGCATGGTTATATAGTTGATTTTATGATTTTACTCTTGCATGGTTTTTGTTTTCAACTATTGATTTGGGGTTTTTGATGTTAAAGGCTTGGTTAAGATTTCTTATGGTTTTAATTATGCTTTCTATGCATTAATGGTGGTTTTAGACAATGGAATTACTTGGTAATGGTTTAATGGTAATGGAATTTGGTTTTGGTTATACTATGCCCCCAATGTGTTTGATTAAATGCTTATAAGGATATGTTTATTGCATTAACTCTTTTAAAAGGAACTCTTGCTTGTTTACAGCTTAAGCATGAAACTATAAATAGTTTAAATGGTTTACAAAGGTTAAAGGCTAATTGGTTTTGCTTATGGAGAACATGGTAGTCTCCCAAAAGGTTAATATGGTAAACGGAAAGGGGCACCGAAAGTCCTCTCAATCTAAATAGTTTGGCTGTGGATAATGCTTGCAAGTATGGTGGTATGGAGATACCACTAGTTTATTTAATAGCCTTGGTTATTTAATATTTGAGAGATGTACTCGTCATCCCAGGGTTATTGCCTAGTCTTGCGGCTACATACACTGGGACCCTTTCAGCAGAGGAGCCGAATCGATATGGCCCGTGGGTGCTAGGATGGCTAAGCTACACAACCCAGGTTAAGGTTTTAAATGTCATATTAAACCCAATCCTTTTTCCCAGTACTTATATACATGTATGGTTGTTTGCGTTGGATGGTTTTCACTTGGTTTTGATAACTGGCATTGTTTTATCCTTATCCCGAGTTTCATGCTAGTGTTCACCTACTAACCCATCTACTGGCGGCTTTATACCCACGATATGCAAGAACCTGACGTTCGACTCATTATTCAAAGTACTTGATTTGGGTACAACTTATTGGACTAAAGTGGTGAGCTTTCATTCTTTTGGAAGGTATCATTTCATGTTGAACATACTTAGAAATTTTACTTTCTTTCCGGATATTGGTTTTGGTGATGGTTGGGGGCATGTCCCAACTGAATATTTGTATTCGTTTGGATAGAGGCTTTGTGGTACTTCTGGGGGTTGGTATGGGCGGGATCGGTATTGGTGTCAGCCTTATCATTGGCATTAGTAATCGGGCTTACATCATTAGATGATATTGTTGGTTGTTCTATCTTATTACATTTTGGGTTTGATTATCATATTATGTTCTGATATTCTCTTTGGTTTGGTATGGTATGGATTGTTGGTTTGGTATGGATAGACTTGGTTGGGTCAGTCATGGTTGTGACCATATTCCAAATTCTTTATGAGAGCATTGAGTAATCTTGTTATATGCTCAAAATTTAGCTCATCTAAGGTTGTATAAGGTGGTTGTGTTGGGTTTAGGGGTGGTACCCGATCCTAGGTAGAATTAGGATGCCCATTACGATAAGACCCCGGTCCGGGATGTATCTAGTTGGTATCAGAGCCTAGGTTCATGGTTAATTGTGAATCCATAAAGCCCTGTCAGTATAGTCTCTTTTAGGGGTGTGTAGCGTGCCACACTCATAAGGGAGAGGTCGTAAGACATCTAGCAATGTTTTACTTTCTTGGTATTCTTTCTTCAAGATTGACTTCTCAGTCCTGGAAACTCATCCAATCTATGTTTGTTCATCTTTTAGATCATGCTTCCTAGATTTGGAATGCAGGGGAATTCTTCAATCCTATTTGGGGATATTGCTGAAAGTGTACTTCCTACGGTTGGAGTAAATCTTTGATCTTATGGTCCTATTCCTGATTGTACCAAATTTTATCCTATTTCTCCTACTACTCCTCTCGTCCCTCAGGGCAATGTAACAAATACGGAGTTTCATCAGTCTATGCATGCTATTGCCCAACTGGTGGCTGCTCAGGCTCAGTGAGGTACAACTAGCATTGTATCTACTGATACTGCTAGGCTTGGACACTTTATAAAGATGGGTCCCATGACTTTTACGGGAGTGAAGGTGGAGGAAGACCCATAAGGCTTTCTGGATGAGATGGAGAAGATCTTTTATGTAATGAGGGCTACTAATGTAGAAGGACTCAGCTTTGCAGCTCATAAGCTCAAAGAGGTTGCTTAGCTGTGGTATGAGGAATGGGACAGAAATAAGGGTGATATAGAAGAGGATCGTTTGTGGGAAGTCTTTTCTGATGCCTTCATGGATTGATTCTTTCCTCAAGAGTTGAGAAAAGCTATGATGGAGGAATTTGTGAACCTCGGGTAAGGGAGGATGTCTATGAAGGAGTATGCTTTGAAGTTCCATCAGTTGTCGAGATATGCTCCTAATTTGGTTGCTAATATAAGGTCGAGAATGAGGAAGTTTGCTTCTGGGCTAAACAGGGATCTGATTCTAGAGAGCAAGACTGCTTTGCTCATGAGGGATATGGACATGGACATGTTAAGGTTGACTATTCATAAATAGCAGGTTGAGAATGAAAAGAGAAGGCAAGCAGAATATGGAGACAAGCAGGGTAAATAGGGTAGGTTTTCTGATTAAGAAGGTGCGCAGTCTCAAGGCGGTAGAGACAATAGGAAATAGCAGAAGAAGAAATGAGGGAGTTCTGGTTCCTCCTCTACTGCCATCGCACCTTACCCCCAGCAGTCGAGCGATAGGCGTCATCATGGTGGTGAAAATTCTCGAGTATAGAGAGCCCAGTCTCCGAAAAGCAAAGGTCAGTTTATTTCTTCATCTCCTCCTTATCCATTTTGCGGTCGTCCTCTTCGGGGATTTTGTAAGAAAGGTAGGTATAAGTGCTTCAAGTGTGGCAAAGTAGGACATTGGCTCAAGGATCGTCTGTCTAACAAGGTTGCTACGAGGGCAAATAAGATCCTGGTGACTTTATCTTCTATTTCTACACCTAGTGGTATGGCATCTGCTTCTATTACTTCTCCTAGTTCCAATATTGGTTGGAACAGTTTGTATGCTTTGGTATCCCGTCAAGAAGTTGAGGCATCGCCAGATGCTATTACGGATACGTTACAACTTTTCTCTCATGATGTGTATTAATTGTTTGATCCAGGTTCTAACCTTTCCTACATGACTCCTTATATAGCTGTGTCTTTTGGTTTCAATTCAAAAATTATTTCTAATTTATTTTCTATTTCTACCCCGGTAGGAGATTCAGTCATTATTGAACGGGTCTATAGGGGTTGTGTTACGAAGACTTTGGCGGATCTAATTGAGTTGGGTATGGTAGATTTTAATGTAATCTAGGGCGTGGATTGGCTGCATTTTTGTTATGCAAATTTGGATTGTCGAACCTATAGGGTCAACTTTAGGTTCCCTAGTTAGCCAAAAATAGAATGGGAAGGTTGTTCCTTAGAGCCTAAGGGGAGTTTATTTGTTATCTTAGAGCTCGGAGGTTAATCTCTAAAGGTTGTCTGTATCACTTGCTCTGAGTTAAAGACTCTAATTCGGAAGGTCCTTCTTTGTTTTGGGTCCCTGTGGTTAATGAGTTTCCAGAGGTCTTTTTGAATGATCTTTTAGGTGTTCCTTTGGATAGGGAATAGAGTTTAGTGTTGCTTTGCTTCTGGACACTCGTCTAATTTATATTTCTCCATATAGAATGGCTCCAGCTGAGTTAAGGGAACACAAGAAGCAAATTAAGGATCTTCTAGACAAATGGTTTACTCATCCTAGCCTTTTTCTATGGGGTGCACTGGTGTTGTTCATTTGTAAGAAGGATGGTTCCCTTCATATGAGCATCGACTACAGGCAATTGAATAAAGTAATAGTTAAGAGAAAATATCCTCTCCCTCGGATAGATGATCTATTTGACCAGTTGGAAGGTGCAAAGTTCGTCTCTAAGATAGATCTTTGTTCTGGGTACCATCAATTGAAGATTACGAAGGTGGATTTCCCTAAGACAATTTTTCGCACTAAGTTTGGGAATTATGAGTTTTTAGTAATATCATTTGGATTGACAAATGCCCTGATAGCATTTATAGATCTGATGAATAGGGTGTTTTGGTAGTATTTGGATCTCTTTGTCATTGTGTTTATTGATGATATTCTAGTGTATTCAAAGAGTGAGGTGGATCATGCTAATTACCTCTGTGCAGTTTTGCAGACCTTAAGGAAACAATGGTTGTTTTCTAAGTTCTCTAAGTGTGAATTTTGGTTGAATGTTGTGACTTTCTTGGGTCATATCATTTCTATTGAAGGGATCATGGTGGATCTACAGATTGTGGTTGTGGTGAATAATTAGCCTAGACCTATGACTGCATCCGATATTCAGAGCTTCTTGGGTTTAGCCAGGTATTATAGGTGGTTTATGGAGAGATTCTCATCGAAGCTACTCTTTTGACTAAGTTGACTCAAAAGAAGGTTAAGTTTTCTTGGTCGGATGCGTGTGAAGGGAGTTTTGAGAAGTTGAAGGATAAGTAGACTTTGGCTCCAGTTTTGAATTTGCCGGAAGGCAATGATAGGTTTGTGGTTTATTGTGATTTATCTTGGGTTGGTCTTAGTTGTGTGTTGATGCAACATGGGAAAGTAATAGCCTATCTTTCCAGGCAGTTTAAGGTGTTTAAGAGGAATTATTTTACTCATTATTTAGAGCTATTGGCTGTTGTGCTTGCTTTAATGATATGGCAACATTATTTTTATGGGGTCTACATGGATATCTTTTTTTATCGCAAGAGTTTGCAGTATGCGTTCTCGCAGAAAGAGCTTAATCTCAGGCAGAGGAGATGGCTTGAGCTTCTCAAGAACTATGATATGAGTCTTCACTACCACCCAGGTAAAGCTAATGTGGTTGCTGATGCTCTTAGCGGGTTGTCCATGGGTAGTTTGGATCATGTGGAAGTAGGGAAGCAAGAATTGGTGAAGGATATTCATTGCTTGGAAAATCTTGGGGTTCATCTCTTGGACTCCAAGGATGGTGGTGTGATGGTGCAGGAAGTGGTTAGATTATCCCTTAATGTAGAGATTAATGAGAAGCAAGTATTGGATTCTTCCTTGATGAAAATCAAGGGTAGCGTTAGTAGGAAAAAAGTGGTGAATTTTGAGATTAGCAGTGATGGTACTTTGTAGTGTGTTCCTGATGTAGATAGTTTGCGGCAATGGATCTTGGGTGAGGCACACGAGTCACGCTTGTTGTCCATCCCGGTTCTACTTAGATTACCATGATCTCAAGGAGATCTATTTGTGGAGTGGTTTGAAGTAAGACGTGGTTGATTTTGTGTCGAAGTGTATGTTGTGACAACAAGTCAAGGTTGAGAGCATGAGGCCAGGTGGTCTATATCAAGAGATTAAGTTGCCTAAATAGAATTGGGAGGAGATCAATATGGATTTTGCTACTGGTCTTCCTCGGTCTTGAAACCAATTTGATTTGATTTGGGTCATCATGGATAGAATGACAAAGTCTGTGTATTTCTTGCCTGTGTGGACTAGCTTTTTGGTAGAGGATTATACGAAGCTTTATCTTCAAGAGATTGTGAAACTGCATGGGGTGCGTGTTTCGATTATTTCTGATCACAGTACGCAATTTATGTTCCACTTCTGGCGATCTTTCCAGAAAGGTTTGGGGACTAAGGTGAGTTTAAGTTCAGCTTTCCACCCGTACTTCAAGCCTGTGTGATTGATTATGATTGCAGTTGGGTGAAGCATCTACCTTTGGTAGATTTTGCTTACAACAATAGCTATCATAAGAGTATTGGAATGGCTCCTTTTGAGGCATTGTATGTTATGAGGTGTAGATCTCCTATTGGTTGGTTTGATCTCGACGAGGCTAATTTGTTTGGTCTAAATTTGGTTCATCAAACTATGGAAAAGGTGAAGGTGATTTGAGATAGGCTTAAGAAAGCCCAGAGCTGTCAAAAGTCCTATGCGGATGTTAGGTGTAGATACTTAGAGTTTTCCATTAGGGATAAGGTTTTACTTCAGGTATCTCATATGAAGGGAGCAGTGCGGTTTGGCAAAAAGGGAAAGCTCAGTCCTCGGTACATTGGTCCTTATGAGAATTTACAGAGAGCAGGAAATATTGTGTATGAGTTAGAGTTTCCATCTAGCTTGAGTTTGGTTTATCCGATATTTTATGTTTATCTGTTGAGAAAGTGTGTTGTCGATCCTTCTTCAATTGTGCTTTTGGAAGGGTTAGATATCTCGAATTCTCTGTCTTATGTAGAGGTCTCGATTGAGATATTGGATAGGCAGGTTCATCGGCTGTGGACCAATGATGTAGCTTTGTTTAAGCTTCTATAGAAGAACCATAAGGTGGAATAGGCCACGTGGGAAATGGAAGAGAACATGAAGTCCAAGTATCTGCTCTTGTTTTCTTCTTCGAGTATTTGTGTGGAAGGTATGTGTCCTTGAACACTTCTTTATTTTTCGAGTTTGTTAAAGAAAGAGTTGTATCTCTCGTATCATTATTTTCTAACTTTGTAAAGGTAAGAGTAGAGACATCAAGGGTGGGATTGATGTTTGATAATGCAAATGAATCTGCGTGTAGTTTCCCCTACCTTATCCATCATTCAGAGATGAATGCTCCTAGTGGGGGAGACTGAAGCATCCTAGGTTTGGACCCATAGAAAATTTCCTGGAATATAGTTCTTTTGACCTTTTACAACTCATGGTACGAGACTTAAGCTGGGGTATGAGTGGTGAAGACCTATTATAAGTTGACCAGTGTTAGTTGATGGGATGGTTTTGAACACTAGAATGGATACAACTTAAGGGTATGAGTCATAAGGCATCAGCACAAGTAGTAAAGGTGACTCATAAGGTGGACAGTGTTTGATCTTCTCGGTGTTACATTCTGCCAGGGATACAGATCATGGGTATGGATCGTATACTGAGGTTTTGACTTCATTGGATGAGTAGTATACTGGACACTGTGTGATCCATAGTTGAGGCTTGGTTACGAGTGGGTGGGTATCAACCATAAGCTAGGTTACGACTCGTAAGGAGGTCAGTTGAACCCTATGTTGGGTTTTTATGGGATTTAAGTGGGGCTATTCTGGATATTTTTCTACTTACCCTAAAAAGGACCCACAAATTCTAAGACACTTAGGAGGTTATTTACCCTATTAATTTATTCTTAAACACTTTGAATCTCTTCCAAAACATATTATAATTCTCTCAATAGCTTTTGGGGCAAGGAGTTAGGGTCTTAACTAAAAGATTTCTTTCGGGCTTGTCTTGGTCAATTCTTTCCATTAATATTCTTGGTGTAAGGCATGATTCTTTTCCCTAATTGTAATTTCAATTAAAGGCATGGTTATATATTTGATTTCATGATTTTACTCTTGCATGGTTTTTGTTTTCAACTATTGATTTAGGGATTTTGATGTTAAAGGCTTGGTTATGATTTCTTATGGTTTTAATTATGCTTTCTATACATTAATAGTGGTTTTGGACAATTGAATTGCATGGTAATGGTTTAATGGTAATGGAATTTTGTTTTGGTTATACTATGCCCCCAATGTGTTTGATTAAATGCTTATAAGGATATATTTATTGCATTGACTCTTTTAAAAGGAACTCTTGCTTGTTTTCAGCTTATGCATAAAATTATAAATGGCTTAAATGGTTTACAAAGGTTAAAGGATAATTAGTTATGCTTGTGGAGAACATGGTAGTCTCCCAAGAGGTTAATATGGTAAACGAAAAGGGGCACTAAAAGTCCCCTTAATATAAATAGTTTAGCTGTGGATAATGTTTGTAAGTATGGTTATATGATGATACCACTGGTTTTTTAAAAGCCTTGGATAGTAAATAGATAATTGGATTGGTTGTTAATGGTTTTAATTGGCAGTAATGGCGGAAATATAAGCTAAGCTGTAGGAGGTGGCGATCTCGGAGGAGATCAAAACCCGAAACTCATATTTGCCAATATAAGGGGTCTTTGATGGCTACGTACAAGTATCATGTTTATATTGGATGGATGTAATAGTCATCCCAGGATTATTTCCTGTTCGTGTGGCTACACACACCGGGACCCATTTAGTAGGGAGAGATAAACTTATATGGCCCATGGATTGTAGGACAGCTAAGCTTCATGACCCATGTTAAGGTTTTAAATGGCATGTTAAGCTCGATCCTTTTCCAGCCACTTATATACATGTATGGTTGTTTGCATTGGATGGTTTTCACTTGGTTTTGATAACTGATATTGCTTTATCCTTATCCTAAGTTTCATACTCGTGTTCACCCACTAACCCATCTACTGGCGGCTGTATACCCATGCTATGTAGGAAATGGACATTCGACTCCTCCTTTATGTTACTTGATTCGGGGATAGCTTATTGGACTAAAGTGGTGAGCTTCTATCCTTTTGGAAGGCATAATTTTATGTTAGACATACTTAGACATTTTACTTTCTTTTCGAATATTGGTTTTGAACATGGTTGGGGGCATATCCCAATCGGATATTTGTATTCTCTTAGATAGACGCTTTATGGTACTTCTGGGGGTTGGTATCGGCGGGATCGATATTGGTGTTGGGGCTGGCATCACTGGACGATATTATTGGTTTTTTCTTTGTATTACATTTTGGGTTTGATTATCATATTATGTTCGATATTTTCTTTGGTTTAGTATGGTATGGATGCTTGGTTTGGTATGGACAAAATTGGTTGGGTCAGTCATGGTTGTGAACATATCCCAAAGTCTTCATGAGAGCATTACACAATCTTATTATATGCCCAAAATTCAGCTCATCTAAGACTGCATAAGGTGGTTGGGTTAGGTTAAGGGGTGGTCCCCGGTCTTAGATGGACTTGAGATGCCCATCACGACAAGGCCACAGTTCGGGTTGCATCATCAGGTCTCATTCAATGTTGAGAGATTGACCCATATCTACATTCATGAGATTATGTGTCTGCATGGTGTGCCAATGTCTATAATCTATGATCATGGTTTGGTATTCGCATCTGACTTTTGGTACATTCAGGATGAGTTGGGCACTCAGGTTGATCTCAGTACAATGTTTTAGCCCATACTGATGGTCAGTTAGAAAAGACTATTCAGGTTTTAGATGATATTTTTCGCGCTTTTGTGATGGATTTCGGTGGCTAGTGGGAGCAATATTTGTCATTAGCAGAGTTGCCTATAATAACAACTACTATTCCAGTATCAAAATGGCTCTTTTTGAGGCATTGTATAGTAGGAGTTGTCGTTCTCTAATTGGTTGGTTTGATGTTTCTGAGGTTAGACCTTGAGGTACGAACTTGCTTCATGAGTCTTTGGATAGAGTCTGAGTTATTTAGGATAGACTTAGAGCAACTCGAGTAGGAAGAAGTGCTATGTTGATCGTAGACTTTGTGCCTAGAGATTTGGTGTTGGTGATTATGTTTTCCTTCAAGTTTCACTCATTAAGAGTGTGATGATATTTGGAAAGAGGGGCAAGCTCCCCCGGTATATTGAGCCGTTTGAGATTCTTCGGATTGTTGGTGATGTGGATTATGACTTTGATTTTCCCCCTAATCTATCAGTTGTTCATCCAGTTTTTCATTTTTCTATGCTTCCCATTACATTTTGGATGATTCTTGAGTTATTCATTGGGAGTCAGTTCAGTTAGATGAGTGGTTGTCTTTTGTTAAGGATCCGATCTCTATATTAGATGGGGATATTAGGCGGTTGCGCTCTAGAGTGATTCCTGTGGTTAAGGTCCAGTGGCAACATCGACCTGTAAATGAGGCTTCTTGGGAGGTTAAGTCTGAGATGCATAGTTCTTATCCCAAGATCTTCGTTGATTCAAGTATTTCCTTACCTTAGTTCGATGACGAACTAGATTTTTTTGTGGTGGATGATGTAACGACCTACTTTTAGATAAAATATGTAAAATTTGTGATTTAATGTGATTGGACTATTTTACCTCCACTTCATTGTTGCATTATGGTGTTTTTGGAGTGTGGGGGTGATTGGTTCGGTTTGCGATGCATTTTGGTACCATTTATACGATTTTGTTGTTTTTGATGGCTTTTAGAACCTTATTTTGGACATATGTAGATATCTTTTGATCCACAAAATGGATGATTGAATGGACTATGCCAGTAGCTCTAAAATATCAATTTTAGGTTGGGTAGACCTTTGGTCCGTATCCCGATGCACTCGAGCTCCTTTCAACTTATTGTTCGGAAGTTGAAAAATTAAAAGTATGAGTGTGGGACCTATATTTGATCAAAATGATCTCGGATAGAAAATTTGACTTCGCTATCAGATCCAGAACGTCGATTTTAGGGTGGTAACATGTTTGATGTGTTTTACGACTTTTAAATCTCATTTTGACCCTCAGTTTAGAAAATTATGATTTTGATTTTGGGGGTTAATTCTATGAAAATAATATCTTTGAAAAAATCTAATATCGTCATTGAGTCTGGAGCATCAAATTTAGTGTGGTTACATAGTTAGTTTGTATATATCAGACTCTAAACGAATTTTGAGCATCCCATCAAAGTCTGCTTGGACTTAGAAAAATTTGCACCATAACAAATTTTACTGCAATATATAGCAACTTTTTTACCCTTTTAGCTCATTTTGTCCATTCTTTCACCTTGCCTCGTGAGAGTTAAATCCTAAAATAGTATGCGAGCTTAAAAGTGAAGCTTGTGGGGTCTTGTGCAGCTAGCATCTACTTCTTATTTCTCTTACGGATTCAAGATAAGAAATCATTCATTTTCTTAGTAATTTCTTGATTAATTTCTCAAAAATTCAAAAATCTTAGGACTTGATTTTAAACTCCAATTTCACTCCTTTCACTTGAATAATATTTTTATCTTAAAATTACTAATTTTTCATCAAGTTAACATTCAAAACAACTCCGATTCTTGATATTAATCCAGATTTTAAAGATGTTACTCGATAAAACTTAGAATGATTTTTCTTTGATTTGAACCTCATTTTTTATTCGATTTGACTTGGATTTTCAGATGTAAGTTCCTAAAATATAAGGAACATATCTTTGAAGTAAAGTTACGATTTTGCCCTTCTTTTTTAATATCCCTTTCCAGAGGTCCATTTTGACCCCAAATAAAAGTAGTCAATATGGATGTCATTGATTTTATTTTGATGTGTAGATTCCATATTTAATATTTTTAGTGGAGTTTGGGTCGTTCGTGGAAAGTAAGGTTGTGGGTTTGAAGTGTAGTGGATTGATTTCGGCATTCGAGGTAGGTTATGACTTAACTCTTTCAGATTGGGCTTGGTGGTAAATGATGGTACAAAATATATGCTAAGGATAGGAACTAATCATAAAAAAACGACTATATATGTGTTGTTCTAGTGTGGAGGCATATATGTGATGTAATTGTCGAATTGCGATATTATTTAAGATATATGTGACCATGCGGGGTCCTATGTGATATTTATTGCCTTGAATACATGTGAATAATCGTATTGTGTTGTTAAAATGCATAATGTGGTACCATTGGTGTATTGTGATTATATTCATACTACATTGGCATATAAGATATGTGGAAATTCATATATGGAATAGAAATAATGAGTGGATATTGACTCACATGGTTGTGGAAATGTATCATTGTGGTTGGTTGTGGAAATATATCATGTGGTTGGTTGTGGAAATATATCACATGGTTGGTTGTGGAAATGTATGACATGGTTGTTTGTGGAACTACTCATTATGATTGTTCGTGAGCATTACATACTCATATCATACTCATTCATAAACCATTGGTACCACCGTGGCTACACCTGAGTAACACTAGCAACACTTTTTTTAAAAAAAAACTCCCCAAGGGATGTACCAAGGAGAAGATACTGTATCACCTTATAAAACCCTTTTTGAGGGATGTTCCGAAAAGGAGATATGATATATATCGATTGTATACGGTTTGATGAACCCCCTATGGTTCATGCGTTGGGAGGCTTGCCTTCGTAGATGTATACGGGGATTGTACGATGATTTCAGAGGTTGTTTGATGACCTCATGCATCATCATTATCATCATATACATTGCAGTTACTTTATTGTGTTTGTATTGTGTTGTATTGCCATATTTCCTTGCCATTTATGTAATTGTCTTATCTTTTTTTATTTGTATTTGATGGTCTTGTATATGAATGTTCCCCTTTGTTCTACTTATATGTGATATAATGTATACTTGTGTTCTATCTTGGTGTGATATTGTATAATATGTGATATATTAAAACTGTTAGTGCAAGCAGTGTAGGCTACCGTTGTGGGACATTTTCTGATTGTAGGTGACTACCCTTAGTGTGTATTTTGTATGTTTTATTTTCTAGTTTGCTCGGTTGGCCTATTACTGAGTACAAATGGACCATACTCACTCCTACTTCACCATTTTGGTGTAGATTTAGGTTTGGGCGTGCCTCCGACTGGCTGATTTCGGGCGCCTTCAGTTTACTCAAAGTTGTTGTTGGACATTCATACTTCCGGTTTTCACCTTTATCCATTTGTACTAGTTATGTCTTTTTAGTATTTGGAGACAGTTATTATTTCTTATGGTTATTTTTTATTGTATTTGACTCATGGATTGTATTAGTAATTTCTATACTATTGACACCTGGTTTTGGGAATGTATGGTTTTGGATATGCTCTTTCCGCATTATTATAATTACTTATATGGTTTGGCTTTGTTCTAGGAGCCTTACCTTGGATATTTTTGTCTCTTTCTCTTTTTGTATAAGTTTGGATGATGGGCTTACCTGACAAGGTATGTCGTGACAAGTGTCATCATGACTTTTGTTTTTGGGTCGTGACATAATATATGTTTTCCTGTTTAATATTCATTGTATATACATGAATTTGGCAGAATTAAGTAGGAATGATGGTAGAGAAACTCTAAAATAAAGGAATGATCATGTGTTTAACCTTGGGGTCATGAGAATAAGATAGCTCTAGAATAAGGGAATGATCATGAATTTGACTTTGGGGTCATCAGATTAGGATATGGTCCTTGAATTTGTTAGGTCACTTTTTGAATTATACTTGCATTATTGTTTTTAGACCACAACAAAATTGAGATTGCAAGAAAATCCAAGGATCAAGTTCGTTAGAGAGGTGTAAGGCTTTAATTGAAGTAAGTGATGGTTAAATAATGTTGATAATCTAATTTGGTTTATATGTGCATTTTAACTATCTCTTTGTGTACTTATTACACTGCATGTTTAAGAGGTGTAACTGTTGAATGACATCCAAAGTTCTTAGTCTCACTTATTGAGAATATATTTATGTCTTGTTGGTTGTACAAGTGTGTTTGTATATTGTTATTGTCATTGTCATTGTGATTATACTTGTTGTGATATCAGTTGTTATCGTGAGATAAATC
>NC_061114.1:182455746-182560786 GCF_002878395.1 Capsicum annuum
TTATGTGAATTAGTGGACATTGTTGTTGTTATATTGTATCCTTGTTTGGTTTGAGCTATTAATATGATTGAAAGGTATATTTTCTATTGATTTCATTTAATAAAGTAATTGAGATGGGGTGGAATTTACTATTGTTAGTCATGATCGGTTGACCTGTATATTGTTGGTAGTTAGGGTCTTGACTTGGTATATTATTGACTCGCACTTGCTTGCATTCACTAGTGTTATTGTAAATGGCTAATGGAAAGGATAGCCATTTATTGGTAGAGTTAATTGTTAAGTGCTCCTGGTTTCATAATTATTTGTTCCCATTTATTATTTTGGTTGGCAAATAACTCTACTAGTACATTACTGCTTGTACTAATACTATCTACACTCTTATTTTGTTGAGTGCGGAGCAACTTTTGGTGACTTCATCATGACCTTTGCTTTAGATCATGATGCACAACGACTCAAGGCTGAGCTACATATTTTGGTTAGCCATGAGTCATCTGTCTTTAGTTCTTGTCTACTTGTTCGGACATGGATACATTCTATATTAGTTTTAGGCTGAACCCGCTGTCGACATCTGTTAGTATTTTTGGTGCAATGACTTTCAGTTTTTGGGGGTGTTTAGACGTTTGTATAATTTTTGCTTTTGAATTATGGTTAAAATATTTTGATAAAATTAGTTTTATTAATGAAATTGCCTGTTATTTTTAAAATCTATTTAGTTGACTGGATGGGTATTTGGGGTTAATTAGTTCTTCTATATCACGACCCAACTAATCAAATCGTGCAAACACCTATTCTAATTGACCTAGATAGGAGAAATTTTACCGCCTATTTATAAAACATATGCGATAGTCAATGAAGAAACAGAAAAATACCTCATTTATTTCAACCAATTTATAAAACTTAAATACAAATGAAAACTTTTTCAAAAGAGCTAGTCCACGCAGGTATAAGATCTACTAAGAGAAGATACAAACTATACACAAGATCCAACTTCTACAGTAAGAACAATAACAAAAGTTGTAGGAGATCTTTACCCTATCAAGCATGAAATACCTATTGATCTTGCAACCACACTATACCCTAAAATGATATACCAAGCGTAGTATAAGTACAATAAACACATATTTTGTAAGCATCATTAGTCCGCCAAATTAAATCACGTAAACATCATTACAATCTTTCCTTCACACTAAGCACTTACTATCCTTATCATATTCAACCCTAATCACCAATTATCCACTACGTCATCAAGTCCGACCGTATCTCATAATTACCTAAGAGTTCTATGATACTTAATTCCCGAGGTCTCTTACCCTTAATAATTCGTAGTTAAGACCCTTACGTAGTACTTCACCTTATTCCACTATTTTGGTTATATATTAACACCCTAGAACCTTTAGATCTGTTTAAGGCTATGCAAACCAATTAAAAAGACGGGAACGAATAACCACCAACCATATACATACCATAATTACAACCATGGGCACTTACCAGGCAACCTTACTTTATGGTTATGACACTTAGCTTCAAGTTTATGACACTTAACCTTATTCAACAATACGAAAGGATTAGTCAATATAAGTCAGTAGGAACAACAATTCAAGTCAATACCTTGACTACCAAAAATACTCCAAGTCAATATGCCATGTGTCAATCGAATATATCAACAATATCTCAGTTACTCAAGCATGTAGATAATATAGAGTTACACCAAAACTTACAACTAAGCCCAGACCACTCAAGGATCCATTCCAACAATAATAATGACAAGGAACATAAATTTGGATTTATATCAAGAAATCAAATGTACCAAGCAGCACATAATCCCGATTCACTCAAGGAACCCATATAATAAGCCAACATTTAGTCCCCAGCTAATTCAAGGAACTAATATAGCAAATAACATATAATCCCTGGTTTACTCAAGGAACCAATATAACTCAATATATAACATGTAAGAAAATAACTTGATTGACTCAAGGAAGAAAATAACTTGATTGACTCAAGGAACCGATACTCTCACCAATACCTAGTCATGCATGCCAAGGATCTTATGATTGTCACTAGCTATGACCTGTAGGGAACGAGCTCTTTTCAATGTACCAAATTTCATACATCTAGTGTCTACCAACCTTATAACAACCAATCCCATGAAGATGTACAAATGTCGATACATCCCACAATATAAATAGATAATCTTGCAAATATATCCAAATACCGGTACATCCCACAAATAATCAAAACATTACCATAATCACAACATCAATGAGTATTCAACAATTGAACTTGTATGACCAATAAGATTTTATAACAAAGCATTACAGTGATTAACAATCAGGATATCAATTAAGGCCTTTATTTCTTTTAAATATGTATTCCATCAAGTAATAGAAAGAATAGTTAGCAAACATACACAACTCAAGTTGGATTTTTACTACAAAAAGCTATCACCTAAAGTTTGCACATATGACTTGTGTCGCTATACACACCAACCATTTTCCCCAACATTGATACCTTTCATTTCTTTGGTTTCCATCATAGATTCATCAAAATTCACCCATACTAACGACCTCTAAATTATGTATTTAATAGATTCGACCCAATTTCTAGGTACGATATTATTTTTACTATGCAAGGATGAAGAAAAAAAGGTATACACACTATTTGGTGGATAATTTAAATTCCACAAATATTAGTAAAATCCCACCCAATTAGCTAGGTTTTCATCCATCTTATCCCAACAATGTGCCCGAACATATAAGCATGAAATCTCCCATCAATCTACGTCATGCTTATAATTTCTAACTTAGGTATAAACTACTCAATTAAACCTCGTGTACCTCAATGCCAGTCAGCTACTATTAAGGCATGAACATGAGCTTTTGACTCGATTCTACTGAGTTTTGTCGTGATATCTGTGAGAAAGCCTTGGGTTTTATCCCATCCAAGCAAAATTCCTCCTTTAATTGATCTAACATCACAAGTTAACCCAAGGAGAATTTTCAAATAATACCTCATCCTTTATACAACCGAAGAGGAGAAGAGGAAAATATTAAGATTGCACCAAATTTTCTGGACCCGTGGTTCTATTATAGCAAGATGATGTTAGTTCGACCAAAATCTCAAATTTTAAAATTTTTAGCTCCATTGTCCATACTAGTTCAAGACTATATTTTCAAAATTCTTATAACTCGTACTCATAATGAGTTTTATTTTAATAATGCTAGAATATGTCAATAGAACAAATATAATTTACCCATCATTCATTCTCAAATGATCACGATAATGGAGGAATGGTAGGAGTCTAAATTGAACCTTAACACCTTTACCACGATAACGTATTTACAAACTTACATGAAAAAGAATTCATTTTCTTTGGTACAATAAAAATTTTAAACCAAACTTTATTACCGCTCTGCTCCATGAAGGAATCTTTCTTACTTCCGAGTCACACAAGACTAATTAAGACATAATATTTTTCTGAGCGCCCAAGGTATCTGGTGCCATGCCAATATGTAATAACCAAAAGAGGTTTCAAAAATCTAACAAATGAAAGTCTTTTGTACCTTGAGACTAGATCCCACTATAGCAGAAATATTCCCTCCATAGAAGCATTGTATAGCGAGAGAGGGTTGCTATAGTGGGGAAATAGTTTAAAGGGGTGAGAACACCCATTTCTCCCTCTTTAACTCAAAAAACTCCCTTCCTCTCCTCAACCACCTTACTCCTATCATCATAAATAAGGTAATTTTCTCTATACTTCATTGTTTTACTTTGTTATGCATATTTCTACATGCTTGATGCTTGATTTCATATAAATATAATAGGTTTTAGGGTTGATTTTTCAAAATTTTAAATTACGGCTAATTTGGCCAAAATTTTGAAGCATGGATACTTCCATTACATTTATAGTGCTTCTATAGCATTCTGGGCATACGAATTATGAGGTTCATGGCCAAAATAAGCTTAAAATAGTAGAGAATGTAAAAGGTTTTTTTGTTTGGTTTTGATGATTTGGGTATGTTTTAAGAGTTATTGTAATGCCCCGAGTCTGTATCCCAGACGCTACACGGTACTTATGATCCCAAAGAACCACAAGCTAACCCATGACTGATATCTGCTGTGAACACTAAATAATATACTGTAATAAATATGGAAAAATAGACTGAAATGCCATATGGTTTAAAATATCTGAAATACTGATATAATGTATCAACTGGAATAATAATCTGAAAAATGAATATTATCTAAAAACTAGTTTGAAAAGCCTCTAACTGAACTGTCTTAAAGTGGAGTTGATGGAATCCCCCAACTAACTCCATCTACTGAGATACAGAGTCTACTAAAATAAGGAAATAAAAGAATATCCTCGATAGATGAGGACTCACAACTAAATCTGATATGCTGGCTGAATCTAAATCTGCCTATGCGCGATCGGGAACCTGAGCGTCCAAACCTATGATATAAGACATCATAGCACAAAGAGAGAGTATGCGTCAGTATGTGGAATGTACTAGTATGCTAGATGGGGTAAGGATGAATGGAAGGGTTCATATGCATGAACAATAACTGATTGAATGAGATAGAGTAACTGAACATAAGAATACGTGGATAATCTGAACTATTGTAAGTACTGAGTATGAAATACTGTGCATATATATATTATAACTGAGCTTTTCTAAAGCTAAGTACTGAGTTCTAATAGCTGAGTAACTAATAACTGAAGTTACTGATAGCTGAATCAGTGATATTTATTGACTGTATCTGATAGTCCTGATTCTCTAAAATTGAATTGAGTTCTATTTTGAAGGTTGAGACTGAAACTGTGGGAGGTAATCATCTAACCGACATGCTCCAAATAAGATAAGATAACTGATTTAGGGTCCAATATGTAACCCCAATTGGAAGGGTATCAATACTGTGCCATGGGTCAGGACAAGCTGAGAGTTACCCTAATCTGGCAGGTACTCTAATGAGAATGGTGGAACCCTTAACTGGAAGGTTTGATGTCTCAACCTATGCTGGCTACGTAGTTCTGGAATGTAAGGATTGCTTCTAAGTATCATACCCTCTACTGGAAGGTGAGCCCCATCCTTGGGTTTACTCGGTACTGAATACTACTCCCAACCGAAAGACACTAAATTGATTATACTGAACTGAACGAGACTAATACAGAGATTACTAAGTTTTCCTGAGTTCTATAACTGACTAAGTTCTACTGAGTTCTATAACTGACTGAGAGTAGTAATGATCATGACATGACTGAGACTATTCTATAACTGACACTGGCTCTAGGTAAACAGTTAAATTATCAGGTATTAAATACCCCCAGAACTCGATAGCATGAAAAGTAAAGCATAGCGTAATCTTGAACGACAAAATATTGCTCACTTTTTCATAATTCATCCATAGAGGCATTTTATCAAACACTTGAAAGGCATCTACTTATACATGAATGGGGAATACATGCTATCATATTATGATGGCACTATTTCATTCACCTAGGCATTTTATCAAACACACGGGGAGCATGCTTGAGTTATACAATAATCAACACATATATTTATCATGGCTACATCAATCAACTTGCAAATTGAAGGGTTTAACATGAAGGTCATGTAATTCAACACATATAATGATTAATTGCATAAAAACTCATAATTTAATCATGGACTAAGACCCAACAATAACATGAACATGAATTCGATTTAATTCAAGCATGGAAGTTCATAATTCAACAATCTTGTAGTTTGAAAATGGAATTGTGGACTCTATGGGTGAAAGGAACTCATAGATAAACACCTAACATACCTTGGAATTATTTGTTCTTAAAGGTTCTTGGAGAAATTTTTTAGATTGACCTTGATTTCTTGGAGCTAGGGTTTGTTTTCTTGAGAGAGAATGCTTTTAATTTAGGAGAAAATTGATTAAGAATGACCTTTAAAACATTTTTAGGGATTAAATCCCATACCTGGATGTGTTAAAATCATGGCAAAAGACCAATTTAACCCTGGACGAGGCTTTTAATTTTTGTCAAAATTTTCCAAAATAGGCACATGGTGCGACGCAACGCTATCGCAAACATAATCTGTAGTGCAACGTGGTGGTATCACATTGACATTTTGGATAAGACCTGGAAGTTCACCGCAACGCGGTAGGATCGCGTTGGTACACTGGAAACTGACAATTATGAATTTGACAGGTGGCGTGATGCACCAATATCACAAAGCAACACTAGAAACTGACATTTTCCACTTTGACATACTCCGCGATGCACTACTGGCCTGAATAATGGTGTTTAATGACTGAAACTTAAAATGGCCATAACTTCTACCCGATTATCAGATTTATGCAAATTTTATATCGCTCGAAAGTTAACTGAATTTCCTACGCAATGGCAGGCTCTAAACTAAAAAATACTGAGTATTCCAAATATTTATATTGGATAAATCATGGACTAAGGGTTAAATTAAGCTAGGGAAATGTGGAGCATTACAGTTATCCTACCTAAATTCTTACTTGCACTAGTATTTGGGTACATTTAAACACTCATTTGGGGTTGGAATGCCAAATACAAGACTTTTTCCAAGAGACACCATTGATGCACCTCTTGGAGTTCGGGGATGATTAAGGCCGCTAGAGCGACCTTATCCTGCTATAGAGACCTTGCTATAATAGAAAAAGTTCCACAATAGTGGAATTACCATAGATGTGTATAGCGGGAGACAGTATCCTACCAGTCAGGCCCAGGCTTCACCTTTTAATGAATTTCAATTTATTTGACACATTTATGAGTTCTAACTTGGTTTCTTACCATGATTTTGTAGATTAATTACCTAGTGGCCAAAAATTAAGAATATGCCTTCATTTTTATGAGGTTCCTTGACAAAAACTATTGAGAAATAATTAGAGAATGGGATTCTACCGTGAGAGGGATTTTGAGATGAATGAGGTGGTGACTAAGGTGCTTGAGTTCAATAACCGGCTCCAGGAGTTTGTCTAGATGCTACTAGTGAAGGCCCCTCTGTTTAGGGTCTCAAGCTAGGTTAGGGAGTTCTATGACATACTTTTTCCATTCTTTGGGTGACTGCAACCTTACCATATATATTGAAGGATTGGATATCTCTATGGACATTGTTATTATAATGAGGTGCTCTGGGTTCCACACATATCCAATGTTAGGTACATCACCAAAGCCTAAGAGATGAATATAAAGAGGCTGCGGGACACTTTAGTTATGGAGGATAAAAGGGATCGGATCTTCTGGCCCACTAATAAGGAAATCCAGAGCATATGTTTCGCAATTAATGGTAAGAGGTAGCTGAACCTGGGTTTTTTTTGGAGGATTCATTCATCGAGAAATACTTTTGACGTGACCTACCTTTGAGATATGGTGGTGATCGATGCCATATAAGGCATACCACTGTATAGGGAAGCTTAGATAGTGATGGTGTTGAATGACTTATACTAGGAAATAAAGAAGAGGCTTAACATTTCTGGTCTGGTCTCTTCACTATGTAGGTGCATCGTGGTGCCCAAGAAAGTGGCTAACACCGAGGTAGAAATGGGCATCCCTTTTCACCCTCTCAAGGTAAATGTGGTCATGTCCAAGAAGAAGAATTAGACAAATATAGGTGAACCCCGACAATAAACAAACCATAGATGAGGACTACAATGATGAAATTCCTCTCTTAACCATCCGCATCTTTAGATTTATAGCAACGGCCTTGAAGTGGACTTGGATACAGTTTAGAGATATATGGTGTATGTTCCTTCCAACTTCACAACCCTACCTCCCACCGCCCAAAACTATATTGCACTTCATAGAGAGCATGATGAGGAGAAAAGGAGAAGATGTTCTCAGGACTTCATGCTCTCATGGATGTGAAAGATCATGAAGGTCATGTTTAGGTGCATAATCCCTGACCAGGAGCTTCCACATCTAGATCTGGAGGATATGCATGAGTTTTCCTTCCTAAGTGATGCAGATGAAGAAGGCCCCACCCCAGTAGCTCGTGATGGTGATAGGGTTTCTATCTAGGCCCTTTGGTGTATGCCAGTCCAGTCTCCCCCTTTTTCATACATGTTCTTGATTTGGGTTACCCCTATTTTAGGCACGTAACAAACAATATTTCTCCCTATTTTTAAATTGATGTGCATGGAGGCTAGTTTTTAACTATTTGTTTGTTGAATACATGTTTTTACCTTTCCTTATGCTATTCATAAGGTAGCTCATAACTTAGATTAATGATTAGTATAGGCCAAAAATAAAAATAAAAATAAGGGAAAAGGGCAGGGTTTTATGCACGTCCATCCTGCTATAATAGCTTGTAAGCCACTTTAGTGATGCAGCTACTGCAAAAAAATTCCTGCTATAGTGGGGTCAATGTAGTGGATTGGTATTTCTATGGCGGACCCATCAACAATAGCCTATAAATTTTGATATTTTCTATATCTTTCTTCATTCCCCTTCCCTGTTACCTGTAATAATACAAGAAGCCATATTATGAATTTTAATTTAATCCCAAGACCAATCCAACAACTCATAAAACAATAACTTAATATGCTATAGAAATATAGAAACAATAACTGACTGTCTTGAATAACTTAGACTCTCCTAGTTAAGTGTCTTTTTTGTTTTGTTGTGTTTTGTTGCCTGAGGACATGCAGACATTCTAAATTGAGGGTGTTAATATGCAATAGAAATATAGAACTTTCGATGCTTAAAATGAGGATAATATGTCCTTTTTGTTAGATATGATCCATTTTTGGTATATTTTGCAGGAAACCATATTTTGGATGTTGAGTTCGTCAAAAAGGTTAAAAAGGTATTTTTGTCTTTTTTTTGAGCAACTATGGATGTTCAGGATGTTTTCCAGGTATATCGTGATCAAAACATGTTCAAAAGTCAAAGAAGAGCTGAAAAACTGACTCCCGCCACTTACTAAATCAACCTGCGGACCACATGTATGACTTACGGACCATAGGTAGACAAAAAAGGTTCCAGAAGTCCAAAATTCCAAGAGGTGACTTGCAGGATTTTTTCCATCCAACACCTATGATGCGTACCTATGCTTGAAGCCAGACCACAAGTAGTACCTGCGCCTATGACCGAACCATGGGTACAGACCACATGTGGCCACCGAACTAGTTTTCTCCTATTTCATTCAGATTTGGTTTTAGGGTTTCCTCATTACTATAAATACCCTTCATGTGTTTATTAGTAGGACTTACACACTTTTGACACTCACAAACATATTTTGATTCCAAGATCCAATTTTGATCTTGGGGTTCCCTTGTATTAATTTCTATTAATTAATCAAGTTATGGTTTTGGGGTTTTATTCATTTATCATGGTGACTTCATCTAAGCTTTAAATTATGAATGTTATTGATTTCTTCACAAGCATGAGCGGCTATAAACCCATATCTAGGGTTGTGCAAACCATGGCTGGTTGACGAAGTAAGGGAAGTGCAATTGTTGAATTAAACCAATACCTATGGAATGCTGTCACAACTCGAGTCGGGACCCTGGCTGCGACGAGCATCCTGAACCATAGTGATTTAGATGCTCTTCAACATCTGGTAATCATGCACAATATTCAAATAATAAAGAAAAGATGCGAAAATATAATAAATGGAATCATGGTCATATTCTGAAAGATGTTCAACAATACGGACAACAAGTTTATCAACATCTAGACAACATCTTTTTCAGTCTGCGAAATCTCTACTAAATACGACATCAATAAAATTGTTTGAATCTGGGACAAGGCCCCCAATGGACCTAAACCAAACCAAATGGCAAATAACTGAAAAGAAGTAGGCCTTCTGAAATAGAGAAGGCTCGCCATCTGCACACTTCACTTCTGTCTAAAAACTCTATGGCTTAGCAAGATATAATGCCCTAATTTTTTGGAACCGAAAGGCCACATGGTGCTTATGACCCTGAAGGACCACAAGCTAACTCTCTTCTGATATCTGTACCTGAGCACTGTATAATATAGGTAATAAATGTGGAAAACTGGAAAAAAACCTACCATAAGGTTCAAAACGTCTAAAATACTCAAAACTAAATACTAATACATCTATCTGAAAAACCTCTAACTGAATCTGGACTGCTATAGGTGCTCTAGATTCTGTGCTGCTAACCTATGGTATAAGACACCATAGTATAGAAAAAGTATGTGTCAGTACTTTTAATGTACTGGTATGCTAGATAAGGTAAGGCTGAATGCAAGGGCTTATGCATGAACATAACTTAACTGAATAACATAAGAGTACAAAATGAGGATACATGCATGAATGCACAAACCAAAACTGGAATCGCAGTAACACTGGATACGAACTCTAAATGCTGGTCTCTGAATACTGACTTACTGATGACTGGGTCTGCTAATACTGATATACGAGTTTACTAACTATGGAATACTGAAAAACTGAATCTACTCATATCAATAACTAAGTTTTGAGCTTGCTATTATCGATTGACTAAATCTGTGATTAAAACCTCTCTAACAGATGATCTCTAAATCTACTAATAATGATAAAGAATGATTGAATCTAAGATCAGATCTATCTAGCAAAAGATCTTAAAATTATTTAATAATAGAAATGATGGACTGAGTTTGAGATTAGGCCAATCTAACGAGTGATATCTGGATCTATTAGTACTGATACTGATTAACTTTATGTAAGACCAGGCCTATCTAATGGGTTGTCTATGAATCTATGGAACTATCTAAGTTCCTTACTGAAATAGGTGACTATATCTGACAATCCTAATTTTTGAGTTCTTCTCTAAAGACTGATACTGAAACTGCAATTGTGGGAGTTTTCACTTAACCGACATACCCTGAATCTGATCTAGTGGAGTCCAACCTGTAACCCTAGCAGGAAGGGTGTCAATATCGTGCCACGGGTAAAGACCTTGAATCTTTATAGTTAAAACATCAATTAAAACTCAATATCAACATGAACTTCAATTTCAAACCACATAAATCATAAAAACTCATAAACATAAAATCTTGAATTTAAAAAGGGATTTTTGAACTTCTTGGGTGGAAGGAACCCAAGAATCAACATCTAACATACCTTGCTATTTGATTCTTGAAATGTTAACCGAGGAATATTGATGATTGGGGTCTTGATTTAGGAACCCTAGCTCTTGTTCTTAAATAATTTTGAGAAAAAACTAGTATTTTTGGGTTAAATGAGGCCAAATCCCGTGTTAATGGACTTATATAGGGGTAGCAAAATGACCCATTTACCGTTGGAAAATTGGGGCTGAAAGCTGAAAATTTTCAGGAGCATGCTATGGAGCGTGCGTTGCATGCTCTATCCCTCTGGACTAGAGCATGCACTGCATGCTATATCGCATGGTGCCTGGAGTGAAATGGAGCATGCGACTCATGCTAATCGCATGGTGCCAATGTTTTGAAAACCAAACACGCCGTAAACAAATTCCAAAAATTCTGAAACTCACCTGAGATGTATTATTGACTTGCCCCATCATGACGCAGCTTGAAAATAAAAAATCGGAGGTCATGAAGGTCACAAAATAATTCATCAAAGTTCGCAAGCTTATGGAATGAAGAAATTCCAATACTTGGCCAAATTTTTTTTAAATGCTAACCTTCTCTTGACAAGCTTAAAAGAGCTTTAACGACTCAAAAATTTTGTGGGGTCTTATATTATCTCTATTTTAGGACCATTCGTCCTTAAATGGGACTGCTAAGCTTGAGATTACTGATAGACTGAACTTGCTTACGGGATGTGAACATCTAAAACATGACTATACCACTAGAACTACTGATATACTGAAATATTACATCGGACAGGCATATCTGATGCATAGAATACACGATTGAAGCTACTCATAAGATGAATTCTCATAATGAACATGCATATCTAAAGCATGGATTTGTGAATGAGTTATTTTCATTAATGCATCACTGAATACACTGATAATCTGAGCTTCTACTACTGAGCATGCATATCTAATGCATGAATGTAATACCCCGATCATTCCTTAAGCCTAAATCTATTTTTTTAGTAGATAGGGGTAGCTTCCAACGTGATTGATGTTTATATTGTGTTGTATTTCTCTAATTTCTATTTTCTACCATGTAGAGCATTGAATGAGCTTTCCATTAATACTAATTTCATTAAAATTCGACATTGGACGAGGAAGTTAGGACCTATTTTACTGAGCATTATCGAAATCACCCAGGTTTGACGGTCGATCTAGTGGACCGTCAAGTCCTTGGCGGACCATCAGTTGTCCCGTTAATCCAAGGCATTAACCCCTTTTTTAGCCATCGTGTGACATCCAAACTGGTGGGCCGCCAGAGATTTGATGGACCGTCAAGAGGATCGTCAAGTCGAGGCAGAATGTCCCATTTCTGCCCCCCGAGTGACGAATGATCTGGTGGACCATTGGTTTCTCGACGAATTATCACTTCGACAGTCACGTCGAGATAGAATGTCCCAGTTTTGGCACTCGAGTGACAGGATGATCTGGTGGACCATCAGTTGCTCTAACAGATCGTCAGTTCGACCGTCACAGACTCCGATCAGCAATTTTCAACTCTTTTTAAAAGGGCATTTTGGTCATTTCCGCCCTCTTTTGGTCTTATTATATATCCAAGTAGAGAAGAGTCATTCATTTTCTCTTCAATCTCTTCTAAGAAATATCTAGAGAACTAGGGTTTCTCTTTTCCAAATCCAAATCATCTCCAAGAAATTCAAGAATCTTCCATAGATTTCTCCAAGTTATTCAAGAATTAAGTTCCCCGAGTCAAAGGCATCAAGAATCTTAGCCTAACAGTGCGAGAAATAAGTTCCAATCAAGTCTTTTATTCTCAAATTTATAATCCAAGGTATGTTGGGCTTGAACAAGAATATCCTTTCATTCTTGTGCCCAAAGAATTAATTTTTACTATGGGAATTTCAGGATCTTTGCAAATGGGTTTACGCCCGAATTACTTTATTGATGAATTACGAGATTTGAGTTGATTAAATTTGTTATTATGATTTATTTACCATCATATTTCTTAAATTGAGGATTTATGCCATGAGGTGCATATTGTTATTACGTATTGATGATTTCTACATGATTTGAGATAAGTGTCATGATTCAAGCTTTTCTATGAAATGTTAATTATTGAATATATATATTGATATTTGGAAATGAAAGTCAAGAATGAGTCTTTTGATGTCTTCCTAAAGTTTTGACATTTGACATGATTTGATGAGCAATACACTTGATGTTGAGAAAGATTGTTTTGATTTTGAGTCGAGTTAGGAATCCACAGTTGTATATGATTTATAGATGAGATATATTTATGTTTTGGTCTCTATGATAAACCAAAGAGTTGATATTGATTAAGGTGGATTTCCTAACGCGTTCTGAGCTGAGTCTGGGAGGAGTATTTAGCACCGAGCGGGAAATGTGGTATTTTTCTGAAACTACGTGCCACCGTAGGATTAACATTGATAATTGTGGGTCAGAGGCCACGTATGGAATTATGATAATAAAATTGAGGTTGTACTCCCTGGCAAGAGTATGATGCTCCCGCCAATGTGGGGTTCTCTCCATAGAGGGAAAAGCATTGGACTCTAAGTGGCTCACATGGTTTAGTTTATGTCGGTTATAAGAAACTCCCAAGTCCATAATGATCTAAGTTCCTTGAGTTACCAAGTTAGTCTAAGTCATGAGTCAAAGAGTTTGAGTTGAGTCCAATGATTTATGGAAATTATGTTTCAGGAAATTCAAGCGAAGAGAGTCATTATTGTCAGCATGCATGATTTTATTTTATATTTATGATATTATTTAAAAATGATCCATACACCCCCACATACTCAGTATATTCCCAAGTACTGATTCCCATACTCTTCTGTGTTCTATATTTCCTTGTGATGTAGGATCAGGTGCTCAATCTCAACAGCGACAGTGATCTTCGAGTACCGTCATCTACATTTCTACAATTGGTGAGTCCTCATGGTTTGAGGACCTATGTTCCTAATTTTGTCTTATTAATCGATGGTTGTTTCCTTTCAGTTCAGTACGAGTCAGTTGGGGGATCTGTCCCAATGGCTCCTCAGTCTTACGTAGTAGAGACTTTGTTAGACTAGAGTACCAGTATGTACAGAATTTTGGTATTTTATTTTTACAGGATAGTATTTATTTGTATTCCAGTATGTTCATGACATGATTATTCTTCCTTATTACAGCGTCATTATTGTCATAGTGAGTTATAGAAGTGAAGACAGGCTTAGAGGGTTAGCTTGGGGCCACGTGTGGCCTTAAGCACCGTGTGACGTCCCGAGATGGGATCTTGGGGCGTTACAAGATTTGTATTAGAGCCTAAGGTTCTAAGATTCCTAGGGAGTCTGACAAGCCGCGTTACGTAGAGTCTTGATCATCGGTGTGTAGCGCGCCACATCTATGAGCAAGAGGCTACGGGACGTTTTAGGAAAAAGTCATTTCTTTCTGCGCTACATCTATGAGCAAGAGGCTACGGGACATTTTAGGAAAAGTCATTTCTTTCTTTCAGAAGTCGATCGTGCCTACGACTGTTTCTCTTTGCTATTAATTTATGCTCTTTTATGATAGAAAATGCCTCCTTGTAGAGCTCACAGAAATAATGAATGACCTCAACCCGTTGATCCTTTAGGTGAGACGGTGTCCAACGCTGAGTTCCAGGCAGCTTTTTAGGTGCTAGCCCAGGCGGTTACCGCCAATGCTCAGGCCAATGTTCAGGCCGCAGTTCTACCTCCACAAGAAGGTAATTCAATGGCAGCTTGGGTTTGCAATTTTATGCGGATAAATCTGCCAGAGTTTTCTGGATTAAGGGCAGGTGAGGACCCACATATGTATCTTGATAAGGTGAAGAATATCACCCAAATCATGAATGTAATAGAAGAACAAAACAAGGAGTTAGTTTCCTATCGCTTGAAAGATATTGCTTATGATTGGGTGGAGATGTGGAGGAAGAGTAGAGGGGAGGATGCCGCTCCTATGACTTGGTAGTTGTTCCAGGACACGTTCTTAGACCAATTTTTTCCCCCTGAGCTGAGGGAAGAAAAGCTAGAAGAATTTATGAACTTGAGACAGGGCTCCATGACAGTTAAGGAGTATTGTCATAAGTTCAATCAATTATCTAAGTATACTCCCGGTATGATGACTAATTCTAGAACTAGTATGAGTAAGTTTTTGGCTGGTATATCTGGTTATGTTGTGAAAGAGTGTAGGTCCGCTATGCTTTATAGAGACATGGACCTTTCTTGACTAATGATACATGATCAGTAGATTGAAGCAGATAAGGTAAAAGAGAGAAAGAGAGTGAGAGGGAATAAGAGAGTTAGATCAGAGCAGCAGGGGTATGGTCAGACTAGATTTTCTGGAGGGAATCGCCCTCAGTCCCAGAATCGTTCACTTGTGCCAGCGCCTTCATCATCCAATTCTCCCGTATTCAGAATCAGGCAGGAGCAGGGTAATAGGTCTACTATGTCCAGGTCCCAGGATAGTATGAGTAACAAAACTTATCCTCCCCCATGTCCAAAGTGCGGTAGGGACCATCCTGGTAAGTGCTTAGTCGATCGGAGGGTTTTTTTTGGTTGCGGTAAGTTGGGCCATAGATTTAGGGATTGCCCATATGCCAGACAGGGGAGTCGTGATGCTCGTCCCCTGAGTCAAGCTATTAGTGCTCCAGCCCCTTTAGTTCGTCCTACTTCTCCTCAGGGTGCCTCATCTAGTACTACAGGTGGTCAACGCCAGAATCGTTTTTATGCTATACCACCCCACCAGGAGTAGGAGGATTCACCAGATGTTGTTACTGGTATGCTTCGTGTATTTCATTTTAATGTGTATGTATTGATAGACCCTGGGTCAAGTCTTTCTTATGTGACTCTATTGGTGGCTGTGAATTTTGAAATTAGTGCTGAAAAGATTCCTGAGCCTTTTCTGGTTTCTACATCAGTGGGTGAATCTGTTGTTGCTAAGAAAGTGTATAAGAAGTGTCCTATCACTATCCTTAATAGAATCATGTTTGCAGATTTGATTGAGCTAGATATGGTTGATTTTTACATTATTCTAAGTATGGATTGGCTTCACTCTTGCTATGCATCTATAGATTGTCGTACCCATGTAGTCAAGTTTTAGTTTCCCAACGATCCAGTTTTTGAGTGGTCCAAAAATTCTGTAGCTCCTAAGAGTCATTTTATATCCTACCTTAAAGCCAGGAAATTGATATTTAAGGGTTGTGTCTATTATTTGGTTCGATTTAAAGACACTAAGTTCGAGACTCCACCTATTCAGTCTATTAGCGTTGTCAATGAGTTTCTTGATGTTTTCCTGAAAGATCTCCCAGGGGTACCTCCCGATAGAGAGATAGAATTCGGGATTGATCTTCTTCCCGATATGCAGCCTATTTTTATTCCTCCGTATTGTATGGCCCCCACAGAACTTAAGGAGTTGAAAGAGCAACTCAAAGATCTTCTAGATAAGGGTTTCACAAGGCCCAGTGTGTCTCTGTAGGGCTCACCCATTCTATTCATGCGAAAGAAAGATGGTTCATTGCGCATGTGCATCGACTATCGTCAGCTCAACAAGGTCACAGTCAAGAATAAGTACCCTCTTCCCAGGATTGATGACCTGTTTGATTAGCTGCAATATGACAGTTATTTCTCAAAAATAGATTTGAGATCCGGCTATCACCAACTTAATGTCAGAGAGTGTGATATTCCAAAGAAAACTTTCTGCACCCATTATGGTCATTTTGAATCCTGGTCATGTCCTTCGGGCTAATAAATGCCCCAGCAGCTTTTATGGACCTTATGAATTGGGTGTTCAGACAGTACCTGGATATGTTTGTTATTGTATTCATAGATGATATTCTTGTGTACTCCCAAAATGAAAACGACTATGCAGATCATCTTTGAATTGTCTTGCAGATCCTTAGAGATCATCAGTTGTTCGCCAAATTTAGCAAGTGTGAATTTTGGCTAAGGTCAGTTGCTTTTCTGGGTCATATTGTTTCTCCTAAAGGTATTCCAGTTGATCCTCAAATGGTAGAAGCTGTGAAAAATTAGCCTAGACCTATCTCTTGATCAGATATTAGGAGTTTCTTGGGCCTAGCTGGTTACTACCGTCGTTTTGTGGAAGGTTTCTCTTCCATTGCTGCTCCTTTTACCCGGTTAACCCAAATGAAAGTTAAATTCCAGTGGTCAGATTCTTGCGAGAAGAGTTTTTAGGAGTTGATGACTCTACTCACTTCATCCCCTGTGATGACCCTGCCTAATAGTGTAGATGATTTTGTGGTGTATTGTGATGCTTCGAGAGTTGGTTTGGGGTGCGTGCTGATGCAGAAAGGTAAGGTTATAGCCTATGCCTCCCGGCATTTGAAACCACATGAGAAGAATAATGAGACCCATTATCTCGAATTAGCTGTAGTGGTTTTTGCTTTAAAAATCTGGAGACACTACTTGTACGGTGTTCATGTTGATGTCTTTACGGATGACAAGAGTTTGAAATATATGTTTACTTAGAGAGAGTTGAATCTTCGACAGAGGCGATGGTTGGAATTGCTAAAGGACTATGATATGAATGTGTTGTATCACCCAGGTAAGGTCAATGTAGTGGTAGATGTCCTTAGCAGATCATCCATGGACAGTGTAGCACATATAGAAGAAGATAAGAAGGAGTTGGCCCGCAAAGTGCATTGTTTGGCTAGGTTAGGTGTTATATTACTTGACTCAGCTGAGGGTAATATTTGGGTTCCGAGTAGTTCTGAATCTTCCCTAGTTTCGAAAGTGAAGGAGAAGCAGGATATGGATTCTCGCTTGGTTGAACTGAAAGAATCTGTGAAAGACTAAAAGGTAGAGGTTTTCTCCCAAGGGGGAGTGGTGTATTGAGATTTTAGAATAGATTGTGTGTGCCTGATGTTGATGATTTAAGGGAGAGAATTATGGCTGAAATGCATGGCATACAATACTCTATTCATCCTGGTACTACCAAGATGTACCGCGATTTGCGGAAAATTTATTGGTGAAATGGTATGAAAAAGGATATAGCGAAGTTCATTAAGAAGTGTTCAACTTGCCAACAAGTTAAGATAGAGCACCAAAGACCCAGTGGGATGATGCAAGAATTTAGCATTCCTATTTGGAAGTGGGAAGTGGTGAACACAGATTTCATGAATGGTTTACCTCTTTCTCGTCATCATCATGATTCTATATGGGTTATTGTATATAGGTTAACTAAGTCCATGCATTTCCTGCCAGTACTTACATCTTTCACCGCTGAGGACTATGCTAAGCTGTACCTCTGAGAGTTAGCCAGGTTGCATGGAGTTCCGTTGTCTATCATCTCCGATAGAGGTACTCAATTTACTTCTCAGTTTTGGAGAGCCTTCCAGAAGGGTCTTGGCACTCAAGTTCATCTTAGATCCTCTTTTCATCCGCAAACAGATGGTCAGGCTGAGAGGACTATCTAGACTTTAAAGGATATGTTGAGAACATGTGTTCTTGATTTCAAAAGGAGTTGGGATGAACATTTTCCATTGATTGAATTTGCGTATAACAACAGTTTTCATGCTAGCATTAGAATAGCTCCATTCGAAGCTTTGTATAGTCGGAGGTGTAGATCACCCATAGGTTGGTTTGAAGTAGGTGAGACTATTATGATTGGACCTGATGCTGTGTTCAAGGCTATGGAGAAAGTTAAGTTGATTCGGGAGAGGTTGAAAATAGCCTAGAGTCGTCAAAACTCGTATGCAGATGTGAGGAGAAGAGCTCTTGAGTTTGAAGTTGATGATTTGGTGTACTTAAAAATTTTTCCCATGAAAGGGGTGAAGAGATTTGGAAGGAAAAGAAAGCTTAGTCCCCGTTATATTGGACCTTATAGAGTGTTGAATCGTGTTGGGAAAGCAAATTATGAGATTGAGTTGCCTGCATAGTTGTCAGCTGTCCACCCTGTCTTCCACGTTTCAATGCTCAAGAAGAACATTGGTGACTCTGTTGTTGTTGATCCTTTAGAAATCTTTGATGTGAAGGATAGCATTTCTTATGATGAAGTTCCGATCGAGATCTTAGATTATCAAGTTCGTAGACTAAGGAGCAAAGAATTCCCCTGGTCAAAGTTCTGTGGCGATATGAATCAGTTGAGGGTACTACTTGGGAAGCTGAAGCAGACATGCGAGCCAAGTACCCTCATCTCTTCTCCACAAGTTCAAATCAAAACAAAGGTAATATTCTTTGTCAAGTTAGTTGTGCATTCATCTCTATGGTTACTCTCTCTATGATTCGTGCATTCTGTGCAGTACCCAAAAGATTAGAGTAAAGTAAGCCCTTCGAATAGGTCATTCCAGCTGTGCGTCCTCATTTTTCTCTTGTTCTTAACCTATCTGGCAACATTCAAGGATGAATGTTTCCAAGAGGGAGATATTGTAATACCCCGATCGTTCCTTAAGCCTAAATTTATCTTTTGAGTGGATAGAGGTGACTTCCAAAGTAATTGATGTTTATATTGTGTTTTATTTATCTAATTTCTACTTTCTATCATGTAAAGCATTGAATGATCTTTCCATCGATACGAATTTCATTAAAATCCGACATCAGACGAGGAAGTTATGGCCGTTTTACTGAGCGTTGTCGGAATTGCCCAGGTTTGATAGTCGATCTGGTGGACCGTCAAGTCCTTGGCGGACCGTCAGTTGTCCCGTCAAACCAAGAAAGTAACCCTTTTCTGGCATCATGCGACAACCAAAATGGTGGGCCGCCAAAGATTTGACGAACCGTCAAGAGGACCGTCAAGTCGAGGCAGAATGTCCCATTTCTGGCCCTCGAGTGATGAACGATCTGGTGGACCGTCAATTTCCTGAAGGATCATCACTTCGACCATCATGTCAAGACAGAGTGTCCCAGTTTTGGTACTCGAGTGACAGACGAACGGGTAGACCGTCAGTTGCTCTGACGGACCATCAGTTCAACCGTCACAGACCCCGATCAGCAATTTTCAACTCTTTTTAAAAGGGCATTTTGGTCATTTCCGCTCCCTTTTGGTCTTATATATATATATCCAAGTAGATAAGAGTCATTCATTTTCTCTTCAATCTCTTCTAAGAAATATCTAGAGAATTAGGGTTTCTCTTTTCCACATCCAAATCATCTCCAAGAAATTCAAGAATCTTCCATAGATTTCTCCAAGTTGTTCAAGAATTAAGTTCCCCAAGTCAAAGGCATCATGAATCTTAACCTAAAAGTGTGAGAAATAAGTTCCAATCAAGTCTCTCATTCTCAAATTTATAATCCAAGGTATGTGGGGCTTGAACAAGAATATCCTTTCATTCTTGTGCCCAAAGAATTGATTTTTACTATGGGACTTTCATTATCTTTGCAAGTGGGTTTACGCCGGAATTACTTTATTGATGAATTAGGAGATGTTAGTTGATTAAATTTGTTATTATGATTTATTTACCATCATATTTCTTAAATTGAGTATTTATGCCATGAGATGCATATTATTATTACGTATTGATGATTTCTAAATGATTTGAGATAAGTGTCATGATTCAAGCTTTTCTATGAAATGTTAATTATTGAATATATATATTGATATTTGGAAATGAAAGTCAAGAATGAGTCTTTTGATGTCTTCCTAAAGTTTTGACATTTGACATGATTTGATGAACAATACACTTGATGTTGAGAAAGATTGTTTTGATTTTGAGTCGAGTTAGGAATCCACAGTTGTATATGATTTACAGATGAGATATATTTATTTTTTGGTCTCTATGATAGACCAAAGAGTTGATATTGATTAAGGTGGATTTCCTAACGCGTTCTGAGCTGAGTCTGGGAGGAGTATTTAGCACCAAGCGGGAAATATGGTATTTCCCCAAATCTACGTGCCATCGTAGGATTGACATTGATAATTGTGGGCCAGAGACCGTGTATGGAATTGTGATAACGAAATTGAGGTTGTACTCCCTGGCAAGAGTACGACGCTCCTGCCAATATGGGGTTCTCTCCTTAGTAGGGCAAAACGTTGGACTCCATGTGGCTCACATGATTTAGTTCATGTTAGTTATAAGAAACTCCCAAGTCCATAATGATCTAAGTTCCTTGAGTTACCGAGTCAGTCTAAGTCACGAGTCAAAGAGTTTGAGTTGACTCCAATGATTTATGAGATTTATGAAGCATGTGTTATTATTGATGATTTATGTAAATCATGTTTCAGGAAATTCAAGCGAAGAGAATCATTATTGTCAGCATGCATGATTTTATTTTATATTTATATATTATTTAAAAACGTTGCATACACCCCCACATACTCAGTACATTCCCAAGTACTGATTCCCATACTCTTCTGTGTTCTATATTTCCTCGTGATGTAGGATCAGGTGCTCAATCTCAGCAGCGACAGTGATCTTCGAGTACCTTCATCTATATTTCTATAGTTGGTGAGACCTCATGGTTAGAGAACCTATGTCCCTGATTTTGTCTTATTAATAGACGGTTGTTGCCTTTCAGTTCAGTACGAGTCAGTTGGGGGATCTGTCCCAATGGCTCCTCAGTCTTACGTAGTAGAGGCTTTGTCAAACTACAGTACCTGTATGTACAAAATTTTAGTATTTTGTTTGTACAGGACAGTATTTCTTTGTATTCCAGTATGTTCATAAGATGATTATTTTTCCATATTATCGTGTCATTATTGTCATAGTGAGTTATAGAAGTGAAGACAGGGTTAGCTTGGGGTCGCGTGTGGCCTTAAGCACCGTGTGACATCCCGCGATGGGATCTTGGGGCGTTACAATGAGTATCATACTGAACTGACTCTTGAAAGCATGGCTAAATATGCAAGGACAACTGATGCAAAGCTTGTAATGAGAATTTGAGCATAGAACTAAATGGGTTTAAGGACTTGAAAACATCGGGGAGTTATGGGGTATCTCTCCCTTGGGACATTATGTCCATCTATGAACACTTACTTCCCTGATATACTGAGGTGATGCACATAGCACCTATGAACTGGATCATAACTGAACCTTAGGAGTCTAAAACTAATGCATGACTCATGAACTGGGCTGTTCTTGTCGCTACTAAGATGTCCTAGCTCGAGATAGTTATATTTATTGAGACTTCAGCTAGAATGATTAGATGAAAAGATGTGGAAACAAACTATATGAATCTGACTATCGGACTGCTAAACTTGATTGCTGGCTATACTAACTAACTCATGTTGAAACATAAGCCCAAATAGGAGCAAGGGATATATCAATGCATATTATGAATATTAAGGACTTTAACGTACCTGAATCTACGTCAGGGAAACCTTCCGAATCATGATGGGTCTGGAGTGCATAAAGTCGGTTCTGACGCTGACCTCTAGTTGTACTAGAAGTAGTGCCCTACTGACGCAAATCTCTACCCTCCGGAGCTAGCACTCTACACTCTCGTATTTGTGGTCTGGCTTACCACATCCAAAACATACCTAACTATTAGCTCTGCATGCACCTAGGTGGTTCTTGCCACACTCTTCACAAAGCAGAAAGGTGCCCTCACTTCTAACACTACCCTGGGCTTTGGAGCCTGGCGCCCCATCATGACTAACATCCCTAAACTTTTGTGCAGGTACACTGGCTGAGGATAGAGCTGGGACTAAAAATTTCTGGCTATGCTGAGAACGACTACCTCCCTGTGACCCGGCCTGAGAAATGTTGTAACTTCTTGTTCTGAATCTCTTATTAGATCTCTCTCTCTCCTTAGATTTATCTGCCTCTATCTGTTGAGCATCCATCATTAACCTTGCAAGATCCATTTCTTTAATGAGCATAGCGGTTCTACACTCATTTAACACCAACCCGGATACACCAGTCACAAACTTACTCATGTTTACTCTAGGGTCAGCTATCAAGTCAGGAACATACATAGCTAACTGATTGAACATAAGACAATACATCTTCACTGTCATGGAGCCTTGCCTCAGTTTCATAAACTCTTTCACCTTAGCTTCCCTTATCTCTAATGGGAAAAACCTATCTAAGAAGGCATCCTAAAATACTTGCAAGTCATGGGGGTTGCATCATCCCCTCTACTCTTCTTCCATATCACTATCCAATCATGAGCAATATCCTTCAGCCTATAGGATGATAACTCTACACTCTCCTCCTCAAAAACAAGCATGACTTGGGTGATCTTCTTCACCTCCTCAAGATAAAGTTGGGGTCCTCACCTGCTACTGACCCAAAGAATTCTGGCAGGTTCGTTCTCATGAAATTTCTGATCCTGGCTACGGCTTAATCTCCATCTAGCTGAGGTGGGGCTACAGCCTTATGATTTCCCTAAACATTAGTCATTACAGCTTGGGCTAGCACCTGAAAAACTGCCCGAAACCCTACATGTGACACATTCTCAGTTGGAGGATCTACAGGCTGAGGTGGCTGTTTGTCATTCTTACGGGTATTATCTCTGTGAGGAGGCATACTCTGTAAATAGAAGAAAGAGATAGATTAGACTGAGGATTAAATTGAGCTCATGCTCACTCGCACGACATGAATACTAAAAGAAGGGAGACTTCCTAAAAAGATCTTATAGCCTCCTGTATATAAATGTGGCGCGCAACACACCCATGCACAAGACACTACTAGATACGGTCTTTCAGATTCCTAGGACACTATTGAACCTTAGGCTCTGATACGAAGTTAGTAACACCCCGATTTGCTGGAACCGAAATGCCACACGATGTTTATGACCCTGAAGGACCACAAACTAACCCTCTTCTAATATTTGTACCTGAGCACTGCATAATATAGGTAATAAATACGGAAAACTTGCCATAAGGTTCAAAACATCTAAAATACTCAAAACTAAAAACTGAATACTGATACATCTGTCTGAAAAAGCCTCTAACAGTCTAATCTATGGAGTTGATGGGACATGTCCCCAACTAACTCCATCTACTAATAATAAACTGAGTCTAATGCAATGATAAGATAAGGATTACACTTAAAAGAAGAGGACTCACTACTACATCTACTGCTGCTGACTGAATCTGGACTGCTATAGGTGGTCTGGATTCTGCACTGCTGAACCTATGGTATAAGACACCATAGCGCAGGAAAAGTATGCGTCAGTACTTTGAATGTACTGGTATGCTATATGAGGTAAGGCTGAATGCAAGGGCTTATGCATGAACATAAATTAACTGAATAACATGATAGTACTGAATGAGGATACATACATGAATACACAAACCAAAATTGGAATTGCATTAACACTAAAAATGAACTCTGAATGCTGGTCTTTGAATACTGACTTACTGATGACTGGTTCTGCTAATACTGATATATGAGTATACTAACTCTGGAATACTGAATAACAGAATTTACTGATATCAATAACTGAGTTTTGAGCTAGCTACTATCGACTGACTAAATCTGAGATCAAAACCTCTCTAACGGATGATCTCTGAATCTACTAATAATGATAAAGAATGATTGTATCTGAGATTAGACCTATCTAGTGGAACATCTCTAAATCTTTTAATATAGAAATGATGGACTGAGTTTGAGATCAGTACTATCTAACGGGTGATCTCTGGATTTATTAGTACTGATACTGATTAACTTTATGTGAGACCAGGCCTATCTAGCGGTTGGTCCATGAATCTATGGAACTATTTAAGTTCTTTACTGAGATAGGTGCCTATTTCTGACAGTCCTAATTTCTGAGTTCTACTCTGAAGATTGATATTGAAACTGCAGCTATGGGAGTTCACACTTAACCGACATGCCCTGAATTTGATCTAGTAAGGTCCAACCTGTAACCCCAGCTGGAAGGATATCAATATCATACCATGGGTAAAGATCTCTACTATGGTCAAGCCTCTCTAACGGGTGACCCTGAACAGGAAGTAAAGCCTAAGGCAATATGATAGTCAAGCCTTAATCTAACGGGTGACTCCTAGTCCTGCGCAAGCTACGCAGTTCTGGAGTTTAGGGATTGTTGATAACGACTCTGCCTCTCTAATAGGAAGTCGTCATCCCTACACTCGCTCGGTGCCAGCTACTACTCCCAAATGAAGGACTCTGAACTGACTCTTAAGTGAACTTAGACTGAGCTGAATCTATTACTATTCATATTTATTGACTGATCTAACTGAGTTTACTTGGTTTCGTTATCTGACGGAATACTACTGAATCTCGTTATCTGACCAGATGATACTAAGTTCTAAATTGATTTCTTGAATGCTACTGAGGTTTGAAACTAAATTCTTGAGTACTACTAACATCTGAGCTGAGTACTGAACAGAAGCTGGAATGCTAATAAAACTTAGATTACTAAGATTTCTTAAGTTCTGTAACTGTCTATGAGTTCTGAATTCTGTAACTAACTAAGTTCTAAGGATCATGGCTTGACAAATATTATCTTCAGACTGACTCAGCTCTAGACAAGAAGCTAAGTTTTCGGGTTTAAATACCCTCAAGACTCGATAGCATAAATTAGTAAATAATACAGGACAACTCTTACATAACATGATAGTAGGCTATTATCCACAACACATCCAATTCGATATCTCGTCAATCACATGAATGTCATCAACATGTAAATGTATAGGGAATGCATACTAATATCTCATAGTTTGTTCAATAATGAATACACATGGGTAAGAATGAATGCAACCTATCATAATCCATTTCACTAAGGCATTTCAATAAGCACCTGGCATGCACTAGTTGACACATAATAGGGGATTTCATACTTAACATGCTACAATGGTACTATCTTCTTCACATAAGCATTCTACCAAACATATGGGGGCACACTTTGGTCATACAACATTCAATACACCTAATCAACATAATTACATAATTCAACATGCTTCTTGAAGGGGCTTTATTATGAATATCACATAATCAACACATACTAGGGTCAAAGCTTGAATCTTTATAGTCAAAACATGAATTAAAACTCAACATCAACATGAACTTCAATTTCAAACCACATAAATCATTAAAACTCATAAACATAAAATCTTGAATTAAAAAAGGGATTCTTGAACTTCTTGGGTAGAAGGAACCCAAGAATCAACATCTAACATACCTTGCTATTTGACTCTTGAAAAGTTAATCGAGGAATCTTAATGATTGAGGTCTTGATTTAGGAACCCTAGCTCTTGTTCTTGAATAATTTTGAGAGAAAATTAGTATTTTTGGGTTAAATGAGGTCAAATCCCATGTTAATGGACTTATATAGGAGTAGCAAAATGACCCATTTACCATTGGAAAAATGGGCCTGAAAGCTGAAAATTTTTAGGAACATTCTATGGAGCGTGTGTCGCATACTCTATCCCTCCGGATTGGAGCATGCGCCACATGCTATATCGCATGGTGCCAGGAGTGAATGTGACCATGCGACGCATGCTAATCACATGGTTCCAATGTTTTGAAACCCAAACATGATCTAAACAAATTTTGAAAATTCTGAAACTCACCCGAGATTTAATATTGACTTGCCCTATCATGACGCAACTCGAAAATAAAAAATCAAAGGTCGGGAAGGTCACAAAATAATTCATCAAAGTTCGAAAGCTTATGGAATGAAGAAATTCCAACACTTGGCCAAATTTTTTTTAAATGCTAAGCTTCTCTTAACAAGCTTAAAAGAGCTTTAACGACTCGAAAAATTTATGAGGTCTTACATTATCTCCCCTTTAGGAATATTCATCCTCGAATGGGACTGGCTAAGCTTGAGATTACTAATATACTGAGCTTGCTTATGGGACGTGAACATCTGAAAAATGACTATACCATTGGAACTACTGATTTACTAAAACCTTACACTGGACAGGCATATCTGATGCATGGAATACATGACTGAAGCTACTCATAAGTTGAATTCTCATAGTGAACATGCATATATGATGCATGGATATGTGACTGAGTTATTTTCATGAATCCATGACTGAATACACTTATAAGATGAGCTTCTACTACTGAGCATGCATATCTAATGCATGAGTATATGACTGAACTGACTCTTGAAAGCATGGCTAAATATGCAAGGACAACTGATGCAAAGCTTGTAATGAGAATTTGAGCATGAAACTAAATGGGTTTAAGGACTTGAAAACATTAGGTTATCTCCCCCTTGGGAAATTATGTCCATCTACGAACACTTACTTCCCTGATATACTGAGGTGATGCACATGACACCTATGAACTGGATCATAACTGAACCTCAGGAGTCCAAAACTAATGCATGACTCATGAACTGGGCAGTTCTTGTCACTACTAAGAAGTCCTAGCTTGAGATAGTTTTATTTCTTGAGACTTCAACTAGAATGATTAGATGAAAAGATGAAAAAACAAACTAAATCTGACTGTCGAACAGCTAAACTGGATTACTGGCTATAATAACTAACTCATGCTGAAACATAAGACCAAATAGAAGCAATGCATCTAACAATGCATATCATGAATATAAAGTACTTATAACGTACCCGAATCTATGTCATGAAACCTTCCGAATCATGACGGGTCTAGAGTGCATAAAGTCGATTCTGACGCTGACCACTAGTGGTACTAGGAGTGGCGCCCTGCTGACGCAAATCTCTACCCTTCTGATCTAGCACTCTACACTCCCGCATTTTGTGGCCTGGATTACCACATCCAAAAAATACCTGACTATTAGCTCTGCATGTACCTAGGTGGTTCTTGCCATACTCTTCATAAAGAGGAAAAGTGTGCTCACTTCTAACACTACCCTATCATGACTGACATCCCCGAACTTTGATATGGGTACACTGGTTGAGGATGGAGATGGGACTAAAAATTTCTGGATATGCTGAGAACGACTACCTTCCTTTGACCCGGCCTGAGAAAAGCTGTAACTATATGTTCTGAATCTCTTATTAGATCTCTCTTTCCTTAAATTTATCGGCCTCTATCTGCTGAGCATTCATCATTAACCTAGCAAGATCCATGTCTCTATTGAGCAGAGTGGTTCTACACTCCGTTAACACCAACCCAGATACACCAGTCACAAACTTACTCATGCTAGCTCTAGGGTCAGCTATCAAGTCAGGAGCATACTTAGCTAACTGATTGAACTTAAGAAAATACTCCTTCATTGTTATAGAGCCTTGCCTCAGGTTTATAAATTCTTCCACCTTAGCTTCCCTCATCTCTAATGAGTAAAACCTATCTAAGAAGGCATCCTAAAATACTTACCAAGTCATTGGGGTTGCATCCTCCCCTCTACTCTTCTTCCACGTCACTATCCAATCATGAACAATATCCTTCAGCCTACAGGATGATAACTCTACACTCTCCTCCTCAGAAACATACATGATTTGGGTGATCTTCTTCACCTTCTCAAGATAAAGTTATGGGTCCTCACCTGCTACTGACCCAAAAAATTCTGGCGAGTTCATTCTCATGAAATTTCTGATCTTGGCTGCAGCTGAATCCCTATCTTTCTACAACCTAACGATTTCCTTAAATATTCGTCATCTCAGTTTGGGCTAGCACCTGAAAAGTTTTCTGAAACTCTGCATATGATACATTATCAGTCAGAGGATCTACGAGCTGAGGTGGCTGGTTCTCATTCCTACGGGTATTATCTCTGTGAGGAGGCATACTCTATAAATAGAAGAAAGAGATCGATTAGACTGAGGATTAAATTAAGCTCATGCTCACTTGCACGACATGAATACTGAAAGAAGAGAGACTTCCTAAAAAGATCTTATAGCCAACTGTACATAAATATGGCGCGCAACACACCCATGCACAAGACTCTACTAGATACGGCTTTTCAGACTTCTTAGGACACTATTGAACCTTAGGCTCTGATACCAAGTTTGTAACGCCTCAATTTTTGGAACCGAAATGCCACACGATGCTTATGACCCTAAAAGACCACAAACTAACCCTCTTTAGATATCTGTACCTGAGCACTGCATAATATAGGTAATAAATATGAAAAACTAGTGAAAACTTGCCATACAGTTCAAAACATCTAAAATACTCAAAATTGAAAATTAAATACTGATACATCTGTCTGATCTATGGAGTTGATGGGACATGTCCCCAAGTAACTCCATCTACTGAAAATAAACTGATTCTAATGTAATAATAATATAAGGATCATCCTCAAATGAAGAGGACTCACTGCTACGTCTACTGCTGCTGACAGAATCTGGATTGCTATGGGTGGTATGGATCCTGCACTGCTGAACCTATGATATAAGACACTATAGCGCAGGAAAAGTATGTGTCAGTACTTCGAATATACTGGCATGGTAGATAAGGTAAGGCTGAATGCAAGGGCTTATGAATGAACATAACTTAACTGAATAACATGAGAGTACTGAATAAGGATATATGCATGAATACACAAACCAAATTTGGAATTGAATTAACACTGAATACGAACTCTGAATGTTGGTCTTTGAATACTGACTTCTGCTAATACTGATATACGAGTTTACTAACTCTGGAATACTAAATAATTAAATCTACTGAGTTCTGAGCTTGCAACTATCGACTGACTAAATCTGAGATCAAAACTTCTCTAATGGATGATCTCTAAATATACTAATAATGATAAAGAATGATTGTATCTGAGATCAGTCCTATCTAGCGAAAAATCTCTAAATCTTTTACAAATAGAAATGATGGACTGAGTTTGAGATCAGGACTATCTAACGGGTGATCTCTGGATCTATTAGTACTGATACTGATTAACTTTACATAAGACCAAGCCTATCTAGCGGGCGATCCATGAATCTATGGAACTATCTAAGTTCCTTACTAAGATAGGTGACTGTATCTGACAGTCTTGATTTCTGAGTTCTACTCTGAAGACTGATACTAAAACTGAAACTGTGGGAGTTCTCACTTAATTGACATGCCCCGAATATGATCTAGTGTGGTCCAACCTGTAACCCCAGCTGGAAGGGTGTCAATACCATGCCACGGGTAAAGACCTCTACTATGGTCAAGCCTCTCTATGAGTGACCCTGAACAGGAAGTTAAGCCTAAGGCAATATGAGAGTTAAGCCTTAATCTAACGGGTGACTCCTGGTCCTGTGCTATCTGTGCAGTTCTGGAGTTTAGGGATTGTTGATAATGACTCTGCCTCTCTAATGGGAAGCCGTCATCCCTACACTCGCTCGGTGCTAGCTACTACTTCCAACTGAAGGACTCTGAACACTCTTAACTGAACTAAGGCTGAGATGAATCTATTACTGTTCATATTTCTTGACTGATCATACTGAGTTTACTTGGTTTCGTTATCTGATGGAATACTACTGAATCTCATTATCTGACTGGATGATACTAAGTTCTGAATTGATTACTTGAATGTTACTTAGGTCTGAAACTAAATTCTTGAGTACTACTAAGATCTGAGCTTAGTACTGAACTGAAGCTGGAATGCTAATGAAACTTAGATTACTGAGATTTCTTATGTTCTGTAACTGTCTGAGAGTTCTAAATTTTGTAACTTGACTGAGATTAGCTTGAGATAGACTCGGCTCCAAACAAGCAGCTAAATTTTTAGGTATGAATACCCCCAGGACTCGATAGCATAAATAAGTAAATAACATAGGACAACTCGTACATAACATGTCAATAGGCTATTATCCACAACACATTCAATTTAATATCTCGTCAATCACATGAATGTCACCAATATGTAAATGTTTAGGAAATGCATACTAACATCTCATAGTTTGTTCAATAAGGAATACACATGGGTAAGAATGAATGCAACCTATCTAATCCATTCACTAAGGCATTTCAACAAGGACCTGGCATGCACTAGTTGACACATAATATGGGATTTCATACTTAACATGCTACAATGGTACTATCTTCTTCACATAAGCATTCTATCAAATATGTGGGAGACACACTTTGGTCATACAACATTCAATACACCTAATCAACATGATTACACAATTCAACATGCTTCTTGAAGGGGTTTTATTTTGAATATCACATAATCAACACATACTAGGGTCAAAGCTTGAATCTTTATAGTAAAAACATCAATTAAAACTCATTATCAACATGAGCTTCAATTTCAAACCACATAAATCATGAAAAACTCAAAAACATAAAATCTTGAATTTAAAAAGGGATTCTTGAACTTTTTGGGTGGAAGGAACCCAAGAAACAACATCTAACATACCTTGCTATTTGATTCTTGAAAAGTTAATGGAGGAATCTTGATGATTGGAGTCTTAATTTAGGAACCCTAGCTCTTGTTCTTGAACAATTTTGACAGAAAACTAGTATTTTTAATGGACTTATATAGGGGTAGCAAAATGACCCATTTATCGTTGAAAAAATGGGGCTGAAAGATGAAAATTTTCAGGAGCATGCTATGGAGCGTGTGTCGCATGCTCTATCCCTCCAGACTGAAGTATGTGTCACATGCTATATCGCATGGTGCCAGGAGTGAAATGGACCATGCGATACATTCTAATCACATGGTGCCACTATTTTGAAAACCAAACACGCCCTAAACAGATTCTGAAAATTCTAAAACTCACCTGAGATGTACTATTGACTTGCCCCATCATGACGCAACTTGAAAATAAAAATCGGAGGTCGGGAAGGTCACGAAATAATTCATCAAAGTTTGCAAGCTTATGGGATGAAGAAATTCCAACACTTGGCCAAATTTTTTTTAAATGCTAAGCTTCTATTGACAAGCTTAAAAGAGCTTTAACGACTTAAAAAATTTGCGGGGTCTTACATAGGACCTCTAGACTTAGCCTCAAACCCTAAAATATAGGGGGTCAATTTAATTGTATTGGTACGCAGAGCAATCCAAAGTAATGTATTTATATATATAAAATAGATGAGAGCAAATCATGAAACATCATGCATGATCTTGTTTAAAAATACATAGGCAAATCTTTGATAATCATAAATTATTCTTGTCAATGCAGTTCTATTCTTGTATTACTTCTGAGTTAAGTGGTACACCCTATAATTCTACGACCCCATGGGCTATATAGAATCCGCCCTTAACTCAACGGCCAAGACCCCAACCCAAGTTTTCTGCAAGGGTTGGAGTTTCTGATTCTAATACGCCATAGGGTACTAGGCCAGTGTATAATCCCTCTACGGGATAAAATAACCCGTATCGGCAAAACACGATTTCGGAAAATGAGTTATCTGAACTCATGCCTTCTTCTGGTAACCACCTAACATCTCTTTATGCCCATTTTTAACCTTTTCTGAACATGCATAGTTCTAAGTTCAAAATCTAAAAATCTGCATTCTTTCGATTCTGAACTATCATGGCATTATCAGTATTGGTATCGTCATACCAAGACTTGCAAGTCATACTTTCTGAGCCATACGATATCATGCAAGATTGTCTCATTTAAAAGTAATGTTCAAACCACCAAAGAATTTAGACAAGTATAAGAGGATTCATATTTCAAAGCATAAGTCAAAACCATGAAAAGATTCTCATCCTTTTAAACCATTTCAGACAAATGTGTGGTAGTCATGTATTTCGACAAATCATGCAAATTCTTTCATTATATATATACTCAATGTTTATCATCATGAATAACCACCTCTCATCAATTAAAAATCAATCTTGAATTATTCAACAATAGTCAATAGCATTGATACCATGCTTCTAAATAACATTATTCAACTCATGACATTCTAGAATCAAGAAGGTGTTGCAACATGAGAGGGAGCATAAATGGTCATGCTCTTGATTCAATTATAAACTTTAAACATATATATACATATATAAGATTACAAATTAGTTTGGGGGAAAAGGCCTCAGGACCAAAACAGTAATTCCATTTAAGAGTTCATAATGCACAATTGTAATATAAATTTCAAATCCCTTTTTGTAAATTCATGATTTCTAAAATTTAAACCATATTCTAAGTGTTTAAACCAGCCCATGTAGTTTTAGGAAAACCCCACGTACCTTAGATTACTTAGGAGAAGGAGTGAAATCTAAATCTTGCTTAATTTCTTGAAATTCTTGGCTTCAAAGATAATTCTTGATCGATAGGGGAGGGACTAGGGTTCTCTTTCGAGATAATTAGAGTAGTTTTTTATGATATTTGCCCTAAACACTCCTTGATTTTGTGTTATGGAAGAGTTATGATGGGGAAAAGACTAAACTACCCTCCCCAGGGTTGGTTATTTTAAATGAATTCGCAAACTAGGCACCAACGCGTTACCAGACGTGACGCGTTGAGATCGCGTTCAAACATTGACTCAATTCCTCCTGTTGTTAATTTATCTTTTTCTTATTCCAATAATGTCATTCATGTTCGTACATTTTTCTTAGAAACTAATAATTTCGAAATGTGACTTCGAGATGGGAGAAAAGGACCAAAATAATGAACTTTGAATTTAAATAGTCTTTATTCTTTTACATTAATACTATAGACCTACAAATATTTTGACATTTTCAATGCATAAATTAGAATTTTTATTTGTTTAATAGACAAGTACATAATATACATTTAAAATACAAAATTTATAATATTAAAAAGTAAAAAGAAAAGATAAAGGGTGTTTTATATAGAGCTGTCTTGACCCAAACGATCATGATTTTGCTTTATATAAACACCCTTTATCTTTTTTCACCCTATATATTTCGAAACAGTCATGATTTTCATCCTATGGTGGGGTAACCATGCTTAACCCAAACTCTCAGTTAATCAAGTGTCACATTCACATTCACCTTACACTAACTTTATCTTTAAATACGTCTAAACTATCTTTATTAAATTAATAAGTAATTGACATCACTGAATGAAATTATCTAACTACTAATAGAGTACGACAACCTTTACTTATTATAATTTTTAGGATCTGAAGTCACCATACAAGAATATCTATTAATATAAAAGTCTAAAACCAAATGATTTTCGAAAGGATGAAAATAAATAAAGATATGTCTTAGTCTCAAAATAAGGGGCATGAACAATAAGTTGAAGATCCAAAGGCTACTCGGTCATGGTGCTCACCCTTAAATTAGAATCTAGAATTGTTGCCTAGAGCTGAGGTCTTATCTAAATCATTGAAACATACTTTGTACTCAATAAAAACAAGAGCACAAATAGTATCAGTACTTTAAGTACTGATAGGCATCACATATCGACTCAACCCGACACCACACAAATATACAAATCAAATCATACAATGCGATCATCATAAACTCATAATCAAAGACAATAAGACAATCACGACACTTCACTTTCAAGGGAGTATAGAGTCATAAATAGGTGAGTTTACAATTAGCCAATCAACAAAGAATTGTGTTACAATATATGATTATAACCGATCATTCAATGCAAATGAATGTATATAGGAATGAAAGATGTACGCATCATAGCTTTCTCTTCCCAACCTCATCAACAACATTAAAAATGTAATGACTTTGATAAAATCATCAACATTATCATCATAAAAACATAATTAATGTTATAATTTTTATATCATTATCACCTCAACAACATCATGTATGAATATACAATCTAGTTAATAATTACAACTAGTGCTCGACTGCAATCACAATTACTCAATTCACATATAACCCTAGATCAATCAAGTATAATTGCTATAATAAATCATAATCCACATTGATTCCTTGCTCAAAGTAACTTCTAGGACACAAACTTGCCCTTTCTTTCTCTTTCACCTTGTTCTTGATCTATAACAACAAGATTATACATCCATTTCAATTAATTAATCCCTTTTAACCACTTGGGATTAATATTCTAACAATAAATTTTTTAAATTCATCATCTTAGGATTTGTTTCCCTTAAACCTCATGAAACCTATCTTTTTGAGCATGAACAACTACGATTCTATTCTCATTAGTATTTTCTAACATTCTAGAATAATTGTTTACTAATTTTACACTCATTTCATAAATTTGCATCAAGTTATTGAATTATTTCTAAACCCTAATTTTCCATCATGGACTATTTTGTAATGATTTTTAGTAATTCGAAGAAGTAATTCAAGCTTAAATTGTAAGAAACTTACCCCCAAGACTAAAAATTCTAAAAATATGCAAAAAATCAAATTCCCTAGAGTTTTTGTTCATTTATCAAAGTGTGTGGAATGAAAAATATTTTTGAATTTTTAATACTGTATTTTAATGCATTTTACTATGTAGGAGTAAATTACTGCTGCAATAGTTTACAACAAAAACAGAGGCTTCCGATGTAGTAGTACTCTTTCTGTTGCAGCAGTATTGAGTAGAAACCCAAGATCTCCCCCCAAGTATGTCCTTTTCACAACACATTTCTCGAATTACAATATTGTGAATTAACCCTTCCACATAAAATCTATACCCGAAGTTTGATAATTCCATTTCATGTGTCGAAAGTTGCTACAACTTATTGAACTCGTTATCTATCTCGTAATCTAGGCAAACATCCTCACCAACATTCATATCTATACCAGATTTTCTTAGAGTAGTACGCCTTCAAAATTCGTCGAATACAAGCCCAGCCCTAAATTTCTTAAAAATCACATAAGATAAATTTGATGAAATTTTTACTTATTATATTAGTGTAACGACAATTTCGGTCATTACAAGAGTGTAAAATAGGTCTTAATATTCTTAAATGAAATAAAGAAGAATAAACATTTATTGTTTAAAATTGAGAGAGTTGTTTAATTTTAAAAGACAAGTTGAAAAAGTAATATAATTTTCTCGCGAATAATATCAATGGATCAGCAAGATTAATATTAGAGAATTTTGGAATCTTTAAGTAAACAATGGTTATATGAAGTATCCTAATTTCATTAATGCCGATGGATTTATGCTATTATCATGATTTCCTTTAAAATGCATCAATATTTTTTTCTTTATAGAAATCCTTTAAAGTATTTATATATGATTTTTTTCCTATTAGCAAGAGACCAGAATTTTTTTTGTTTGAATGAATTCATCATCTTCTTAATGGATTATGAATTTTCTAACTATAACTTTGGAGTGGAAGAAACTAACAATTTGAATTATTTTATTACAAAATAAAGATTAATAATAAAATGAATGAATATAGGACATTATTGTATTATTGAACTCCTATGTTTCCAAATAAATCGAGTACTTATAAGTATATTCTAGCATTACCAATCATAATTTTTGATGGACTCCATTATACTTTGATACCACAGTTAGAAGTTGAACTAAAAATGTACCGACCATTTTTTGTAGTTAAAAGATGATTAGTATTTCATATTGTTAAATAATAAGTATAATTGCTTGTTCCATCATTATTAAAAGATACCTCGTTACAGATATAGGTTGTGAAGAATATTTAAAATATAATCTCAAATTAGTGTGGAATGATGCAGCTTAAATTTTAAAATTAAAAATTTTGGTCGGGCTGATATCATCTCACTGTAGCAGTGTCACCATAATGGCCGGTGGGCTGATATAGTGGGACGATGGGACCAAAAATCTCAGGTGCAAATTTTTATATTCTCTTTTCTCCTCAGCAGTTGTAAAGGGATGAGGTTCAACAAAAAAATCTTTTTGCGCTACTTCATGGACTGGGAGCAATGCAAAGGAGGGGTTTCTGTATTAATAGAGTAAAACCCATGGTTTTCCACTAAATTCCATGTAAAAAAACATCTTCACAGAGCTAAAGGTCGTGTTCATGCCTCTGTAGTAGCTTCTTGGCGTTTAGGTAGTCTAGGTTTAACTGAGTAGTTCAAACTTGAATTAAAAAGCATAAGAATAACGTAGATTGATGAAAGATTGCATGCTTAGTCCTTCGATATGGTGTCTCTAAGGTTAAAATGGATAAAACCTACATAATTAGGTGGGAAATTATTAATGGTATAGTATTGAATTGTTCCTAAAATTATGTGTTTCATTGTTATTTTTCATCCTTGTTTGGTTACTAATGGTGTAGAACTAGGAATTGGGTTAACTTACGAAATGTCTATTCATCAAGGGTGGTTAGTGTTAGTGTATTTAGAAGAATCTACAGTGATAACCAAAGAAATGATAATTGGTATAGTAACATACTTTTAGGAAGAACAGATTATGGTGGGTCATAACCCACAAGTTGTACCTTCAAATGGTAGGTGATGGTTTAAATGCACTTAAAATCTAATTTATGTTATGTTGTATGATAAATAATTCTTATTATTGCTTGTACAATCCATGTTCAAGAAAGGTGAATGACTATTTTATATCCTAAGTGTTAATCGCTTGCTTTGAATTTATATGAAAACATACTAAATTTTACAAGTGTTGTTCTTTTATCAGTGTGGTTGGGAGTGTTGTGATATCTATCGTTATGGTAGAATTTACTAGTATTTGGATATCTCCTTATGATTGGTGATATAAGGTCGGAAGACATGTGATGTCTAGGATTTGGTACATGGACAAGGACTCATCTTCTGTAGCATATGACTAGTGGGAACAAACATACGACCCTTAGCATGGGTGTAGAAGGTATAGGTGAGTGTAACAGTTCCTTGAGTGAATTAGGGATTATTTTTTCTTGATTATATGTGATTTCCTTGAGTGAATTGGTCTTACTGTTATCATTATATGTGGGTTCCTTGAGTGAACCAGTCTTACTTATTATAATTATATGTGGGTATCTTGAGTGAACTAGGGTATGTGCATAATTGCTAAAGGTGGTTTCTTATTTAAATTGATATGCATGATATTTGCTATTGTTGTATTATGTTGGTCTCTTGAGTGGAAAATTAATTTGCTATTAATTTATATTGTTTCCTTGCGTTAATTGGACTATGTGATGCTTTGTGTATTAGATCTTCTCTGAACTATAATTTATGATTATGGTGTTTTCCATTTATTAAAAGAGGATCCGTTAGAGGTTGGATTAAGGTTAATAAAGGAAGAGAGTGTAATTTATATTGTTTAGTTACTTAGATGGATAGGATAAGAAGAGTTATATTATGAACGAATAATAATTGTTGACTTGTTTGTCCCTATATTGACTATTCTTATCTAAATGTTTGAGGAGGGTAGTGGTGTGTTGACTTGAGCTGTTGTTTGTATGGGACCTCACTAGATAAGTTTTTGTGTTTGTATGTAGTGATATGGTTAGTGGTCTAGTGTTTATTTATTTTAGGCCAGAGAGATGGGTGTCACTATTTTGTTAAATTATGTCTTATAGACTTAAATGAATAGGAGGGGGCAAGAGTGCTAATGTAATACCCGAAAGTTTCTTAACTAATTTCATTTCAAGAATGTCAAGTGTTATTTTCTAAATTGAATGATGTTTATTCCATGAGAAATTTTTAAGATTTTCACTTTTTGTCATGTGAGAAATTCAATAAGCTTTCCATCGATATAAGATTCGCCTAAATCCGATAACCGGGTAAGAAGTTATGACTATTTCAAGTTCCCGTCGTAAAACAGCGTCGTATTAGTCAGTGGCGCATCGCGCCACAAGAGAAAATAGCATTTTTCAAATTCTAGTAGGGGTACGCGATAATGTCATATCGCACCAAACTTCCAAGTTATAAATGAAGTGGCAACGCGATGGCTCTGGATCGCGCTATCCCCCAAATTCCCAGTCGTCAAATTTCCAATGACACGGCCCAATAGCACCGCGTCAGACCAGGGTCCAGTTCAGAAAATTTTCACCAATTTGAAAGACGCATCCAGGGTTAAAAGGGTCAATTCCCCACACCTATTTAAGCTTTGTAACACGAGATTCAGCTATTTGGAACCCAAAATATACTAGTTTCTCTCAATTTTCTTTCAAGAACAAGTTAGGGTTTCAATTGGGGATTCAATTTCAAGAAAGTCTCTCCGTCAATCTTCGCTAAACCAAGAACTAAGGTATGCACAGTGTTAATTCATGGACTCCTTTCGTCCATGAAGCCCAACAATCTATTTTCAAAGTTCAATTGTATGGATGTTTATGAATGTCATGTTGGTTTTGCTTTTGTTCATGTTAATAATGACCAATTGAATCCTAATCCATATTTGGTGACAAATCTTAAGTGGAATTAATTATTATAGGTAAAGTTACATGTGAATCCATGATTTAACCCTTCAATAGTGAAACTAGATAGTTCTACAAAATTCACTAATGTCAGATACAAAATTCCCACAGTTTCATGTTACAGAATCAGGACTATCAGATACAGTCATTCAGTCTCAGTAATAGAACTCAGATAGTTCTACAAAATTTAGGACTGTCAGATATAGTCAACTCAGAACAGTACAAAACTCCTCTAGTTCCATCAGATTCAGGACTGTCAGATACAGTCACTAATGTTATCAGTCATCAGAACTTAGTTATCACTCATGTTAGTTATCAGTAAACTCATGTTTTCATGATCTCAAATATAGTTACTATGCATTCATGCGTGTATTCTCAAGCTCATATTAGTCAGTTAGCCAGTAATGTTCATGCATATTAACCCCATGCATTCAGCCTACCTCACATGCATACCAGTACATTCAATCATGCCAACGCATTTGCACTATGGAGTTTTATACCATAGGTTCAGAGACACCGAGCACCAGAGCATCATCAGATTCCAAATTTCAGCAATCAGTCAGTAGTGAGCCTCATCCTTCGAGGACGATATGATTAGTTATTTCATTATTTTAGTACTTAGTTATATCAGTAGTCGGAGTTAGTTGGGGGCATGTCCCATCAACTCCTTATTCAGACAGTCATGTTTTAGAGGCTTTTCAGACTATCATGTTCATACATTTATTTCAGTTGTTTTGGGTATTTCATACCCCATTCAGATGTTATATCTTTATCAACCATGTTACAGTTTTTGAACCTTATGACCTTTCAGTTTATGTTTCCACATTTATACAGTATGTCATGTAGTACACAGGTATAGATATCAGTCATGGGTTAGCTTTTGGTCCTTCGGGGTCATGAGTACTGTGTAGCATTTTGAGTACCAGATTCAGAGCGTTACAAACTTGGTATCAGATCCTGGTTCGATAGAGTCCTAGGAAGTCTAAAAGCGGCATCTAGTAGATTCTTATACATGGATGCATTGCGCGCCACATTTATATACAGGAGGCTATAAGATGTTTTAGGAATAGTTTTCCTTCTTTCAGTATTCATGTCGTGCCAGTGAGCATAATCTCAAGTCAATCTCTCAATCTAATCCATTTCTCCCTTTCTTCTACAGAACATGCCTCCTAAAAGAAGAAACGGGAATCAGTCAGCTCCTCAGCCCAAAGAACCTTTGGGCGAACGTGTTTCTCATGCAGAGTTTCGGGCTGCATTCACTACTTTTGCTCAGTCAGTTGCTGCTTAGGATGAACGACCAGCCATCATTCCAGCCAACCCAGTGGCCAATTTAGCCAGGATTTAGGACTTCACTCGAATGAATCCTCCAGCTTTTATCAGGTTTAAGTCAGATGAGGACCCTCAAGAATTCATCGATCAGGTTCAGAAGGTTACAGACATCAAGGGGGTGTCAGCTATTGAGAATGCTGAGCTAGCTTCATATCAATTGCAGGATGTTTCTCACACTTGGTTTAAACAGTGGAAGTCAGAAAGGCCAAATGATGCAGGGCCTATTGAGTGGGAGGATTTTGTCACTCCATTCTTAGATAGATTCTTTCCCTAAGAGATGAGAGAGGCTAAGGTGTTAGAATTTACAGATATGGCAATATGACGGTGAAAGAGTATTCCCTTAAGTTTACTCAATTAGCCAGATATGCTCCTCATGTGGTTGCAGATAGCAAGGCTAAAAAGAATAAGTTTGTTTCTGGGGTGAATGATAGTGTGGTCAACGAGTGTAGGTCTGCGATGTTGAATAGTGATATGACTTTAGCCAGGCTCATGACTCAAGCTCAGCAGATAAAGGAGCAAAAGATTAAGGTGAGGGAGAAGCAGAATAAGAGAATAAGGACAGATATTTTCAACTTTGCTCAGCCTAAATCAGAAGGAGGAAACCGTTCTCAGTTTTGTCCTAAGTCATCAGTTCCAGCTCCTCCTTTATTTTTTATCTAGTGGTCCAGCTCCTAAGTTCAGGGATGGAAATAGAGATAGAGTGCCAGGCTCTAAGTCTCAGGATAGTGTTAGCAGTGCCCGCACCTATCCTCTTTGCCAGATTTATGGTAAGCACCATAAGGGTATATGCAGACTGGTAGTGGTATTTGTTTCGGATATGGCAAGCCAGGCCACAGAGTCAGAGACTATCCTCATCCAAGTCCTCAAGGTTGGCAGAACCATCCCCCAGCTCAGTTCGGTCTCCCAAACCAGCAGGGTGCCACCTCCAGTGCTACGAGCGGGCAATACCCAAATAGACTTTATGCTCTCCAGTCCCAGCAAGATCAGGAAAATTCTCTAGATGTGGTTTCTGGTACATTACAGATCTTTCATGTGCATGTTTACGGTTTGCTAGATCCAGGTGCTTCCTTGTCTTTTGTTACTCCATATATAACAGTTGATTTTGAAGTCTATCCCGAAATTCTAGCAGAGCCCTTTTCAATCTCTACCCCAGTGGGTAAAACCATCATAGCACGATGGGGATATAGGAACTGCCCAGTTATGATATTTTAGAAAGTCACTTCAGCAGACTTAGTCGAATTAGAGATGAATGATTTCGATGTCATTCTCGGCATGGATTGGCTTCATTCCTGCTATGCCACAGCCAATTGCAAAAATAGAATAATCCAATTCCAGTTTTTGAATGAACCCATCCAAGAGTGGAAGGGTAATGTATCCGCTTTCAGAGGTCAGCATGTTTCCTCCCTTCGGGCACAGAAAATGATATCTAAGGGATGTGTCTATCATCTTGTGCGAGATAAGGACACTAGTTCTAAAACTCCCAGTCTTGATTCAGTTCCAGTAGTGAATGAATATTCAGATGTCTTTCCCGAAGATCTTCCAAGAATTCCTCCTGAAAGGGAAATAGACTTCGGCATTGATCTTCTTCCAGATACTCAGCCTATATCTATTCTGTCATACAAAATAGCACCAGCAAAACTCAAAGAACTGAAAGAGCAGTTAAAGGATCTCTAAGACAAAGGGATTCATCAGACCCATCATGTCCCCGTGGGGTGCTCCAGTCTTAGTTGTGCGAAATAAAGATGGTTCTCTCAGGATATGCATAGACTACCGTCAGGTCAATAAAGTCACGATCAAGAACAAGTATCCTCTTCCCAGAATCTATGACTTGTTTGAACAGCTTCAGGGTGCCAGTTATCTCTCTAAGATAGACCTCAGATCAGGCTATCATCCGCTCAGAGTAAGAGAATATGATATTCCAAAAATAGCCTTCTATACTCGGCATAGTCACTTTGAATTCCTAGTTATGTCCTTTGGTTTTAACAATGCCCCAGCAGTTTTCATGTACTTGATGAACTGTGTGTTCAAGCAGTACTTGGACATGTTTGTCATAGTTTTCATAGAAGATATTCTGGTCTATTCCCACTGTGAGCGTGATCATGCAGACCATCTCACAATCATACTTCAGACCCTCAGAGATCATCAACTATTCGCCAAATTTAGTAAGTGCGAATTTTGGCTAAGGTCAGTAGCATTCCTTGCCATATCATTTCCAGTAATGGCATTAGGGTTGATCCTCAAAGGACCGAAGCCATAATAAAGTGGCCTCACCCTGTCTCTCCATCAGACATTAGGAGTTTTTTAGGATTGGCTGGCTATTACAGACGATTTATTGAGGGATTTTCTTCTATTACATCCCTTATATCCAGATCGACTCAGAAGAAAGTTAATTTTCAGTGGTCAGATCCTTGTAGAAGAGTTTTCATGAGTTGAAGACTCGACTCACCTCAGCTCCAGTCTTAGCCCTTCCAGATAGTCCAGATGCTTTCATGGTGTACTATGATGTCTCCAGAGTAGGTTTGGGTTATACCCTCATGCAGCATGGTAAGTTCATAGCCTACGCCTCTAGACAACTTAAACCCCATAAGAAGAATTACCCTACTCATGATCTTGAGTTAGCAGTCGTAGCATTTGCCTTGAAGATTTGGAGGCATTATCTATACGGTGTTCATGTAGATGTGTTCACTGATTATAAGAGCCTTCAGTATGTCTTTTCTCAGAAAGATCTCAATCTTTGTCAAAGAAGTTAGTTAGAGCTCTTGAAAGATTATGATATGAGTGTCCTTTATCATCCAAGCAAGGCCAATGTAGTGGCCAATGCTCTCAGTAGATTGTCTATGGGTAGTGTTGCTCATGTCGAGGACAGTAAGAAAAAGTTAGCTCAAGAAGTCCATCAGCTTGCCAGACTAGGTATTCGCTTAGTCGATATAGAAGAGGGTGATATATGGGTTTAGAGTAGTTCAGAATCATCTCTAGTTTCCAAAGTGAAAGAAAAGCAAGATAGAGATCCCAGTCTAGTTAAGTTAAAAGAGTCAGTCAAGGATCAGAAAGTAGAGGTTTTCTCCCAATGAGGAGATGGTGTATTGCGTTGTAAGGGTCGTCTGTGTGTTTCAGGTGTAGATGACTTAAGGAAGCAAATTCTTACAGAAGAGCATGGTACACGCTACTCTATTCATCAAGGGGACACAAAGATGTACCGCTACTTGTGGGAGATCTATTGGTGGAGTGGGATAAAAAGAGACATTATAGAGTTTATGGCTAAGTGTTTTATATGTTAGCAGGTTAAGATAGAACATCAGAAGCCTAGTAGGTCCATGCAGGAGTTTAGTATTCCTACTTGGAAGTGGGAAGAAGTGAACATGGACTTTGTGATGGGTTTGCCTCGTACTCATCATCAGCATAATTCAGTTTTGATTATTGTAGACAAAAATAACCAAGTCAGCTCATTTTTTTCCAGTCCATACCTCTTATTCAATCAAGGATTACGCTAAACTCTATGTCAGAGAGTTAGTCAGGTTGTACGGTGTTCCGTTATCTATTATCTCAGACAGAGGTACCCAGTTCACCTCTCACTTCTGGAAAGCATTCTAAAAAGGTCTTGGTACCTAAGTTCATCTCAGTACAGTCTTCAGACTTTAGAAGATATGCTAAGGGAGTGTGCAATTGATTTCAAGGGTAGTTGGGATGACCACTTGCCTTTGATTGAGTTTGCATACAACAACAACTATCATTCTAGTATTAAGATGGCTTCATTCGATGCTCTCTATGGTAGGAGATGCATATCTCCAATCGATTGGTTCGAAGTTAGTGAGGCCTCAGTCATAGGGTCTGACTTAGTATTCGATGTCTTAGGAAAAGTCCAGTTGATCAAAAAAAGACTACGGGCTGCTCAAAGTTGACAGAAGTCTTATGCAGATATTCGTAGAAAGTATCTCGAGTTTGAGATTGGTGATTATGTCTACCTAAAGATCTCTCCCTTGATATGAGTGAAGAGGTTTGGCAAGAAGGGAAAGCTCAGTCCCCAATATGTCAGTTCCTTCAAAATTCTCAGTCGTTTTGGCAAAGTAGCTTATGAGCTTAAATTGCCTCCAGATCTAGCTTCCGTCCATCCAGTCTTTCATGTGGCTTGGCTCAAGAAGTGTATAGGTGACCCAGTAGTTCTAGTCCCTATTCATAGCATAGATGTTTAGAACAACGACTCTTATGAGGATATTCCAGTCGAAATCCTAGACTATCAGACTCGTAGACTAAGGAACAAAGAAGTCCCTCTAGTCAAAGTCCTTTGGCAAAATCAGTCTGTTAAGGGAGCTACTTGGGAAGCAGAAGCAGACATGCGAACCAAGTATCCTCACCTCTTCTCCGCCAACTCCGATAAAGCTTAAGGTAACAGTTATCCTTAAGCTTTTCAGTTTTCATGTTCAGATTTCAGTTACAATCTTAGTATCCATTTCATGCTTAGAATTCCATTATAAACTTGGTACTAAGTACCATTGCATAGTCAGTCATATGATCATATATCAGATTAGTCATGTGTTCATGCTTCAGATATGCATTCCCCTAGTGAGAAATTTAGTTATCAGATATCTCAGTCATTTGTTCATGAGTCAGTCAAGTCATGAATTCATGCCTCAGATATGCATGCTCAGTATAAATCTCAGAGATATTAGTCATGTTTTAGCGTTCATGTTCAGTATTTACTTTGGCTTATCATTTCTCCCATCTTAATCGGTCTCATTTGAGGACAAATGTTCCCGAGGGGGAGATATTGTAATACCCCAAAGTTTCTTAACTAATTTCGTCCCAAGAATGTCAAGTGTTATCTTCTAAATTGATTAATGTTTATTCCATGAGGAATTTTTAAGATTTTCACTTTTTATCATGTGGGAAATTCAATAAGCTTTCCATCGATATAAGATTCGCCTAAATCCAATAACCGAGTAAGAAGTTATGACTATTTCAAGTTCCCATCATAAAACAGGGCCATATTAGTCAGTGGCGCGTCGCGCCATAAGAGAAAATGGCATTTGTCAAATTCTAGTAGGGGTCCGTGAGGTCGCAAATGAAGTGACAACGTGATGGATCCACATCACGCCATCCCCCAAATTCCCAGGCATCAAATTCCAGTGACACGGTGTGATAGCGTCGCGTCGCACCAGGGGTCCAGTTCAGGAAATTTTCACCAAATTAAAAAATGCGTCTGGGGTTAAAAGGGTAAATTCCCCACCCCTATTTAAGCCTTTTAATACAATATTCAGCTATTTAGAACTCAAAATATACTAGTTTCTCTCAATTTTCTCTCAAGAACAAGCTAGCATTTCAATTGGGGATTCAATTTCAAGAAAGTCTCTCCATCAATCTTTGCTAAACCAAGAACTAGGATATGCACATTGTTCATTCATGGAATCCTTTCATCCATGAAGCCCAATAATCTCTTTTCAAAGTTCAATTATATGGATGTCCATCTCAGAATTGTACTTCAAACCCTCAGAGATCAACTGTTCACCGAATTCGGTAAGTGTGAGTTTTGGCTAAGGTCAGTAGCATTCCTTGGCCATATCATTTCCAATAATGGCATTAAAGTAGATCCTCAAAAGACTGAAGCAGTAAGAAACTGGCCCAGACCTGTCTCTCCATCAGATATCAGGAGTTTCTTGGGTTTGGCTAGCTATTACAGATGATTTTTTGAAGGATTTTATTCTATTGCATCCCCTATGTCCAGATTGACTCAGAAGAAAGTCAAGTTTCAGTGGTCAGATCCCTGCAAGAAGAGTTTTCAGGAGTTGAAGACTCGGCTCACCTCAGCTCTAGTCCTAGCTCTTCCAGATGGTTCAGATAGGTTCGTAGTGTATTGTGATGCTTTCAGAGTAGGTTTGGGTTGTGTCCTCATACAGCATAGTAAGTTCATAGCCTACGCCTCCAGACAGCTTAAACCCCATAAGAAGAATTATCCTACTCATGATCTTGAGTTAGCAGCCGTAGTATTTGCCTTGAAGATTTAGAGGCATTATCTGTATGGTGTTCATGTAGATGTGTTCACAGATCATAAGAGCCTTCAGTATGTCTTTTCTCAAAAAGATCACAATCTTCGTCAGAGAAGGTGGTTAGAGCTCTTTAATGATTATGACATGAGTGTCCTTTATCATTTGGCAAGCCCAACGTGGTGGCTGATGCTCTCAGTAAACTGTCTATGGGTAGTGTTGCTCATGTTGAGGACAGTAAGAAGAAGTTAACTCAGGAATTCCATTAGATTTCCAGACTAGGCATTCGCTTAGTCGATACAGAGGAGGGTGACATATGGGTTCAAAGTAGTTCTGAATTATCTCTAGTTTCCAAGGTGAAAGAAAAGCAAGATAGAGATCCCAGTCTAGTCAAGTTAAAAGATTCATTCAAGGATCAGAAAGTAGAGCTTTTCTCCTAAGGGGGAGATAGTGTTCTACATTGTCAGGGTCGTCCGTGTGTTCCAGGTGTAGATGACTTAAGGCAGCGAATTCTTGCAGAAGTGCATGGTGCGCGCTACTCTATTCATCAAGGGGGCACAAAGATGTACCGCGACTTTCGGAAGATCTATTGGTGGAGTGGGATGACGAGAGATGTTGCAAAGTTTGTTGCTAAGTACTGTACATGTCAGCAGGTTAACATAGAGCATCAGAAGCCTAGTGGGTCCATGCAGGAGTTCGGTATTCTTACTTGGAAGTCAGAAGAAGTGAACATGAACTTCGTGATGGGTTTTCCTCGTACTCATCATCAGCATGATTCATTCTGGGTCATTGTAGATAGGATAACCAAATCAGCTTATTTTGCTCCAGTCCATACCTCTTATTCAGCCGAGGATTATGCCAAACTCTACATTAGAGAGTTGGCCAAATTTCACGGTGTTCCATTATCTATTATTTCAGACAGAGGTATCCAGTTCACCTATCATTTCTGGAAAGCATTCCAAAAGGGTCTTGGTACCCAAGTTCATCACCGTACAGCCTTTCATCCTCAGCTAGATGGTCAAGAAAAAAGGATCATTCAGACTTTATAAGATATGCTGCGAGAGTGTGCAATTGATTTCAAGGGTAGTTGGGATGACCACTTGACTTTGACTGAGTTTATATACAACAACAGCTATCATTCCAGTATTAAGATGGCTCCATTCGAAGCTCTCTATGGTAGGATGTGTAGATCTCCAGTCGCTTGGTTCGAAGTTAGTAAGGCCTTAGTTATAGGGCCTGACTTAGTATTTGTTGCTTTAGAAAAAGTCTAGTTGATCAGAGAAAGACTTCGGGCTGCTCAAAGCCGATAGAAGTCTTATACAGCTATATGCAGAAAGGATATCGAGTTCGATATTGGTGATTATGTCTATCTAAAGATCTCTCCCATGAAGGGAGTGAAGAGATTAGACAAGAAAGGAAAGCTCAGTCCCCGATATGGCGGTCCCTTCAAAATTCTCAATCGTTTTGGCAAGGTAGCCTATGAGCTCGAGTTGCCTTCAGATCTAGCCTCAGTTTATACAGTCTTCCATATCTCTTTGCTCAAGAAGTGCATAGGTGACCCAACAATTGTAATCCCTATTCAAAGCACACATGCTTAGAACAGCCTCTCTTATGAAGAGATTCCGATCGAAATTCTTGACTATCGAACTCGTAGACTGAGGAACAAAGAAGTCCCTTTAGTCAAGGTTCTTTGGCGGAATCAGTCCATTGAGGGAGCTACTCAGAAAGTAGAAGCAGACATACATACCAAGTACCCTCACCTCTTCTCCGCCAACTCAAATCAAGCTCAAGGTAACAGTTCTCCTTAAGATTTTTAGTTTCATGTTCAGATTACAGTTACAAGCTTGGTATCCATTTCATTTTCAGAATTCTATTATAAACTTAGTATTAAATACCATTGTATATTCAATCATGCATTCATGTGTTAGTTCAGTTATATAATCATGCATTAGACATGCATTCCCATTGTGAGAACCTTAGTTCATCAGAACACTCAGTCATGCATTCACGAATTAGTTACACATTCTTCAGATATGGATGTTTGGTATGATATAGATAGTTATCAGTCATGAGATCATATTCCAGTTGTTTATTTTCAGTATGTACGTCAGTTTATCTTCTCCCCTCTCGCTCGATCTCATTCGAGGACGAATGTTCCCAAAGAGGAGATATTGAAATACCCCGTACTTCTACGTAGCTAGAAATCATCCCAAGAATGTTAGAAACTTACTTTGAAATAGGAATCCACTTTTATACACATGGAATTTTTAAGATTTTCACTTTTTGTTGAGTGAGAAATTGAATAAGCTTTCCATCGATAATCATTTCGTCCAAATCCAACATCAAAAGAGAAAGTTATGGCAAAAATACAGAAAGCAGTCAAAACTGCCCAGGTGCGATGGTGAAGGCTTACGAACCATCAAGCTAGCAACGGACCATCGCCCAAACTGTCGCAATAGAGGCAGTGGACCTCCTTCTGCCTGAGGGCGACGGCTCAGGCCGACGGACCATCGAGCTAGCGATGGACCATCGCCCAAACCATCGCAGCAGAGGCAGTGAACCCCTATTCTACCTAGGTGCGAAAGTTAGGACTGACGGACCGTCGACCTAGCGACGGACCATCTCATAGTTCGTTTAGTTATTTTAAGTCATTTTAAAGAGGGTTTTTTGGTCTTTTACCACTCTTTCAAATACCTAATAATATCAGATCAAGGCTCATAAGTTCATTATCTATCTACAACATCAAATTAGGGTTTTCTCTCAAAGATAATCCCCAAGAACAAGATCCAAATACTTCTTCAAAAAACTAAGAGATTTAAGTTCTACAAGTCCAATAACTTTAAGAAACTCACAACCCAGGTATGTCATGTGTTGATTCATGGGTCTTTTTCACTCATGAAGCTCAAGAATCTCTTTTCAAAATCTAAGATTTGTGTGTTGATGAATGTTCATGATTTAAATAGAATTGAAATTCATGTTCATGTTGTTGTGGGGTTTTGATTCCTGTTTTAAATTATATATTCCAATGATTGACCCTAGTATGTGATGATTTGCTTGATAATCGTGATAAACCCTTCAAATTTGCAAATTTAGTTATACAACCATGACAAGTAGATGCATTGATGATGGTATAACCAAAGGATGCTCCCCATGTGTTTGATTAAATATATGAAGGAAAAATGCCATACTAGTATGATAATAAGAAATCCCCAGTCATGTACAAGTTCATGCATGTCAATTGTTTGATGAAATGTCTTAGTCAACGAATTATGGATATATGTGTGGCCATTGTGGTGCTTTAGAACTTGTACTTTATGAATTCTCCAACTTATTATATTATGTATTGTTGATAGAGGTCATGTATTCAAGAAAGTTATGATTTGTCATTTTCTTTCCATCAAGTCCTGGGGGTACTTGTACTTGAAAAATATAGCTGTGTGCCTAGAGTCAGTATCATGTTTTCACGATATCCTCAATCAAGCCTTGATCCATAGAACTCAGTCAGTCATGTGACTCGGGAAAGCTCAGTAATTGAGCAATCTCAGTACTATTCTTCAGCCAACGAAACTCAGTTAATTCAGTCCAGTTCAGTTAAGTAATCCATGTTCAGTGTCTATTCAGATAGGAGTAGAATTAGCACCGAGTGAACCCAAGAATGGGAACACACACTGTCAAATGAGGGTGTGATTCTTAAAAGTCATCCATGTATTCCAAAACTATGTAGCCAACATAGATTGAGACATCAACACTATCAAGTGAGGGTTGATGAGGTGGATAAACACTGTCAGATGAGGGTCCCACCATTCTCTTTTATGGACACTGTCAGATGAGGGTCACCCACAGCTTGTCCTTACTAGTGGCGCGGTATTGATACCCTTCCAATTGGGACTACAGATTGGACCCCAACTCAGCTATAATGGCATATTAAAGGTTAGATAACTACTTCCCATAGTTTCAGTTACAGAATAAGGGCTGTCAGATACAATTATTCAGTCTCAGTAATAGAACTCAAATAGTTCTACAGAATTTAAGACTATCACTACAGTCAACTCAGAATAGAACAGAACTCAGCTAGTTCGATCAGAACCTAGACTGCCAGATACAGTCGCTCAGTATCAGTTATTTCAATTATATAATTATGAGTATATCATGTTATCAGTACTCAGGCTCAGTAATCATGTTATCACAAACTCAGTTACAGTTATTATGTATTCATGCATGCATTCTCACGTTCATGTTATCTAGTCAGTTAGTATAGTTTATGCATGTGAACCCTTTACACTCAACCTACCTCACATGCATACCAATACATTCAATCGTACTAACATATTTCCGCTATGGTGTTTTATACCATAGGTTCAGAAGCATGATCTCCAAAGCATTAGTAGCATTCCAGTCTCGGTAGTCAGAGTTAGCAGTGAGTCCTCATCCTTCGAGGACATGACCATTGCCTTATTATCTCATTAATTAATTTATTTCAGTAGTCGAAGTTAGTTGGGGACATGTCCCATCAACTCCTTATTCAGACAGTTCAGTTAGTTAGAGGCTTTTTAGACTACAGTATGTTCAGACAGTTTATTTTAGTTGTTTAGTGTATTTCATGCCCCATCTAGATGTTATGTTTTATCAGTTATGTTTCAGTTTTGAATTTTATCGCCTTTCAGCCTTTATTTCATCATTTATAAAGTATATTATGCAGTGTTAAAGTATAGATATCAGTCATGGGTTAGCTTATGGTCCTTCGAGGTAATGAGCACCATGTTGTATTTCGGGTACCAGATTCAGAGCGTTACAAATAATAATTTATCAGAGGAGCAGAGTGAAGAAGCTAATAATAGCCTAGCTATTATAGATGTTCCATTAGCTATAAAGGATCCAGTGTGGTGTAGAGATGCAGAACCTTGTAACTCAGTGTTGCATAATATTTTCACTCATAATCTTAATGGATTAGTGGATATTAGTGATTTCTATAAGAAGGAAAAGTGATGGGCCACAATGACAATAAGGAGGATCAAATTATAAAAGATGTAGATGTTTCTCCAAGGGTTCTTAAATCCTTAAAGTAAGAAAGGAAAGGAAAGAAACAATCAATGACAGTGAAATCTATGCCAATCAGGTCTCAGCCTAAAAGAAGGGGTGGAAAGAATTCTAATAAACAATTATGAAAGTTATTGTTTGGAATATTAGATTAGTGAAATCCCAAAAGGCTTTCCAAAGAGTCTAGATGTTGAATAGAGTACACAATTTTGCTTTTGTAGCAATTTTAAAACCTTTTCAAAATAGCATATATATTAATAAACACAGAGCAAGATTGCAGATGCCTCACATGGTTCATAATTGTAATGGAAAAATATGGTGCTTTATTAATCATGAATTCAGTATTTTAGTTGAGAGTGATACTGAGCAACAACTGTCTTTGTTGCTTCAAAATAACTCTATGGGTTTAGCTTTTGTACTAACTCTAGTATATGCAAAATGTGAAAGAAATTAAAAATTAGAGTTATGGGATAGTCTTTGCTCAATGGCCAACAGGATTTCAGGACTAGCTTATGGGAAGGGACTTTAATATAGTTATGAATGCCTCTGAAAAGATTGGTGGACTACCAGTTGTTGCAGAAGATATAGAAGATTTTGTAGAGTATGTTGAGGCTTGTGACTTGAGATAGATTAATCATAAAAGGAGTCATTATACTTAGTGGAATGGAAGAGCAGGAGAGATTGCATTTTTGAGAAGCTGGATAGATTGTTTGTTAATGATGCTTTTCAGGATAACTTTAACTTGATGGAGGTGGAACATCTAGCTAAAGATGGTTCTGATCATGCACCTTTGTTGCTAAAATGTGAGAAGACTGATATTGTGATGCATAAACCTTTTAAATTTTTGAAATTCTGGACAAAACATTCAGAATTCAAAAAGGTATTTAGAAGGAATTGGGATGTAGACTTGTCTGAAAATCCCTCTAATGACTTTAAAAGGAAGACCAAAGAGTTAAGACGGCTTTAACTTTATGGATTAAGTAGACATTTGGGGACATTTTCCAATAGTTGATTAGTAGATATGAGATTGACATCTTCCTAAATCAATTACTCACACTAATTTGATTCGCCTTCCTAAAAAGGATAATGTGCAATCCTTTTCAAATTTGAGACTAATTAGGCTTAGTAATTTTATTAATAAGATACTGTCAAGAATCATTCACGATAGATCGGAAGGTATTTTATCAAATCTTATATCTCCTAACCAATCTGGATTTGTTAAAAAATGGTAGTATTATGGAAAATGTTCTTCTAACCCAGGAATTGATTGTTGACATAGGGAAGAGAGAAAACCCTCTAATGTTGTTTTGAAACTTGATTGGCTAAAGCATATAATAAGGTTTCTTGGTTTTTCTTAATGAAAATGTTGAGGAAAATGATTTTTTCTAATAGTGTGGTAGATATTATTTAGAGACTTCTTTCTAATAATTATTACTCTTTCCTGTTGAATGGACAATCTGTGGGCTTCTTTTATTCTACAAGGGGAGTTAAACAAGGGGACCTTTTGTCATTTGCAATCTTTATATTAACAGGTGAGGTTATGGAAAGATCTTTAAATCAGGTTTTTGAAGATTCTTCTTTTGTGGGGTATGATTTGCCAAAATGCAGTTCTGGATTGAATCATCTAGCTTATGCTGATGATATTATTATCTTCACTTTTTCTAATGATTATTCTATTGGGAAGATAATGCAGATTTTAAAGAAATACGAGAGAGAATCTAGTCAGAAAATAAATATGAACAAAAGTGTTTTCTATATGCATCATAATTCTTCAACGGATGTGGTAATCAAGGTAGAATAAGATACTAAAATGAGCAGTAGTGTATTTTCTTTAAAATATCTTGGTTGTCCTCTATCACATTCTAAGAGGAAGAAAGAGCATTATTCTGGTGGAGAAAATTTAGAATAAACTACAAAAGTGGAAAGGGAGATTGTTATCTTTTGGTGGTAAAGAGTTGCTTATCAAAAGTGTGCTTCAAAGCATCCTTCTTTATATTTTATCAGCAGTTGTTCCTCCTAAAAGAGCTATCAAAGACTTGAAAAGAATTTTTGAAAAATTCTTTTGGCAGAATAAGATTCAAGACGAAATAAACATTGGGTTGGGTGGAATAGACTGACACTATCCAAAAAAGAAGGTGGATTGGGTTTCAAGGCTCTTTCAGAGGTGACTCAGGCTTTGTATGCTAAACTATGGTGGAGGTTTAGAACTTTGAATAATCTGTGGACCAATTTTATGTGGAATAAGTACTGTAAAAATAGATTCCTACTGTTGTGCAATAGAGGAGTAGGTCTCAAGTGTTGAAGGCCATGTTGGAAAATAGATACAAAATGGAACAATATATATGGTGGGAGCTTAAAGGGGGAACTTCTACTGTGTGCTTTGATAATTGGACCAATACTGGTTCTTTATTGAAGAAATAGTTTAATTTTTAATCTTGTCATCCACTGTCTGACATTTCTATAAATTCTTGAATGAAGAAGGATGGAACTATGATGCTATGAAAGATAAAGTACCTCCTGAGGTGGTGGAATATGTAATGGAGTCCACGAATTTTGTTTGTTATGAAGACATAATAGATAAGCCTTGGTGGATAAGGAATAGTACTGGCAGATTCTCTACTAAATCTGTATGGGAATTACCGAGGCATAGGGAAGAGGAAGATAAAGATATGAAAGCAATCTGGGTTAAAGGGTTATCTTTCAAAATATGCTTTTTAATCTGGATAGTTTAGAAGGGTATGGTATCAGTAGCTCCACTTTTGAATAGCTGAAATTCTGAAGTTTCTGAAGTTTATGTATGTTACGTCATACCAATCAAAGAAATAGTTTCACACCTTTTCTTTTCAGGGGAGATTGTTGTAAAGGTTTGGAATTATTATTCTACAGGGATAGGATTGATAGAGTCAAGGTTGAACTTGAAAAAAAACTGTGAGAATCTGGAGAAATCAGGGTGGGAATTACAGGAAAAGAATTGTGTATAATGTTGTGCCTTATATTATTATATGGTTCTTATGGAAAAGAAGAAATACAATTAGACATGGTGAATCTTATTTGGAAAGAAAATTATTCTGGGAAATTAATTAAACTATTGTGAGATTCATAAAGTAGAGATTTCATTTTGAAGTGGGAGGAAAAGAGTGGGTTCGAATAGTTGATGAACTGAAAGCAGTAAGAACAGTGACTTCTTTTAAGTTAATTTCATGGTCTCCTCCTCAAAATGGCTGGCTAAAGGGGAATACAAATAGAGCTTCAAAAGGTAACCCTAGTCCTAGTTCTATTGCTTTTTGTATAAGGGGTGAACTGGGAAACCTTGTGGTAGCACAAGGGCTCAGAATCAAAAGACACCACAAGTTTGGAGGTTTAGGCACTGGCTATAAAGGAATGTCTAAATTATTGCAGCAGGAATTTCATTCAACAAATTATTTTAGAAAGTGACTCTTGGGATAATGGTGCATATTTGAACTTATAGTTAGAAATCCCATGGAGGATTGCAATGGTGGTTAAATCTATCAAGGATTTGATGGAAAAATGTATGTTAAAGTGATACACTTCCTTAGGGAGGGTAACTCTCTTGGTGATTTTTTGACTAACTTTATGTTTAATTGTGTATGTAATTTTCAATTCAACTATGTGGAGTAATTACCAAATCAAGCAAGGGCTATTTTAACACTAGAAAGGCAGGCAACCCTAAAATAAGAAGAATGGTGGTTAAATCTATCAAGGATTTGATGGAAAAAATGTACGTTAGAGTGATACACTCCCTTAGGGAGGATAACACTCTAGCTGTTTTTTTGGATAACTTTATGTTTAATTGTGTAGGTAATTTTCAATTCAATTATCATTCAATTATAAAAATAAAAAAAATATAGATGTTTAAAGTGTAATCTCTATTATCATTTTCTAGGGTATTTATTTTAAAATATTAATTTAATTTTTTATAAATTAATTAAATACCAATAAACATATTTAAAACTGTAACATTGAGCCCGTAAAATGGGCCTTTCATTAACTAGTATATTAAAATAAGTAAAACTTACATAAATTTCTTGATGTTTACCCCTAACGACTCATTCTTTCATTTTAAAAAAAAATTACAGAAAATCCCGGTTCTTGAATTTTCTAGATGCAAGTTTTATAAAGAGACACATAATGTGTGATACATTTAAATTAACTGAATATCCGCGCTTAAAAGGGAAAAATCAATTTTTTTATTTAAATTAGGAGTCAATCACGCTGCTAAATCCTTAATTAACAGTAAATAATCCCCATAAATACGAAATCAGTTAGTATGGTAATTTTAAACCATTCTTCTACTCAATCACGTCTGTAGAACATTCATCTTCTCTATTCTCTGTGTTTTTCTTAACAATCATCAATGAATATCTCGGTTTTATTACGATATTTCGTTGTTTGGGTTACTGATGTCAAATTTGATAGATATAAGAGTGATGGTGTTGTAATCAGAGAACATATAACGTATGAAAAGCTAATTTCAATCATTGTTGTAGAACTTGAAATTGACAAAACAAGAAAAGGAATTGAAGCCCGATATGTTGTTGATGAAAACTCATCTCACTTGCTATCCTTAATGATATGGTTGTAAAACTATACATAGAGGTCAAAAAAATGTGTCCAAATTTTAGTATTTCATGAGATTGCATATGTTAAATGTGGTGGTGGAATCTCCTTGAAAACGTAGCTTATACTCAAATAGTGAATTAATATTCTCGTAGAATGTTGTATAAGTATCTGTTATTTTATATTTTTGTATCTCTTTTGGTTAATGTGTATCTCAGAGAATATTTTGGTAGTATTAGTATGTATTTCCTTATTTTTATTTGTTGTATCTCTTTGTGATAATATGTATCTCATAGAATATTTGGTTGTATTAATTTGAATCTCTTAGAATGCAATGTAGAATTGCACATACATATATGACATATGTCTATGCATCTATTAAACTAATATCTTTTGTTCTAGGTTTTAACGTACATTGAGATATAAGATGGCAAAATGTTACTGATCTAATTAAATATGTATCCATCATATCTGTATAGTTGTAACTAACTTGTATCTGATAGAAATGATCACATATATGTAAAACACTTCAAACAACGAGATAATACTGGAATACAAATTTATAGATAAGTTCAAAGATGTAAAACACATGGAATAATTTCTAAAAAATCATTGAAAAACTCAACTAGAATACTTCAACAGTAATATTTCTTAAATAAACATACTATTCAAACAAAACACTTCAACTTCAATTAAACCTAAAAAATTATCCTCATTGTTTACTGAAAATTAATGATTCTAATGACGAAGACATGCATCTCATCTTGATTGTCTTGCCTAATCTTAAGCGTAAGTAAAAATTTTGTAATTTGTCCAATGTAATTGAACAGTGGGATATTGAGATAACAACTAAAAATTATCTTGGCAAATAAGTTAAGTACAAGTTTGTTATAAAAATATTTATAAAAAGAAATACAAAATGTATCTTTTACAGTTATAACATGTATCTCTCCTATACATACTACAGTCAAAAGTTTCTAACAAGAGATACATATAATAAATGTGCTACAAAAAAAGAGATACAAAATGAAAACGAAAAAGTATTTGATGTATATAACTTGATCAACAACAAAAATCAGTCATCAACTTATTTAGACAAATATTTAAAAGTGTTTACATAATTGCACCTAAAACAACATAACTAAATCTACTCAATTGAAATCACTTTATTTTCATCTGGAGTAATGAAGCTGGATTTAGGTCTTGTTGGGTCTTCATTGTCACTAACATAGTCATTCTCAGCCTTGACATGTCTATAATTGCAATAGAGCAAAGAATATCTCATTCAAAGAAATTCAGCATCAATCCCAAAATATAATACTAGTAGTCCATCACTTAGAAACTCAAGGAACAAAGCAACAAACATGCCACAATTCCTGCATAATTTATCATCTATTAATATGCTAAAATATTTACGTTCTAAATGAATAGCTTAAAGACAAATGATACAAGAAAATTGCAGTATAACAAAACTAAAAAAAATAGATACAAGTGTCTATATCTGTAAAAGAATTAAATGATAAGTGATACAAAAATAGCACATGTGACAAAACTACAATAACAAGAGATACATAATTTTAGATATGTAACAGAACTAAAATTAACAAGAGATATATAATTCTGCAAATTTAACAGGTTAAAAGTAACGAGAGATACAAAATTATGCATATGTAACTGAATAAAAATAACAACGGATACATAATTATGCACTTGTGACTAACTAAAAATAACAAGATATACAAGAAAATCAAACTAAACATTCGAGAGATACAAACTTATCCTTAATTAACAAACTCAGATAACAAGAGATACAAGACAACTGCATTGGTAATTTTGTTTAAGATACAAGAAAACTGTATTAGTAATTTGCTTAATATACAAACATATAATACCTTCATAAAAGATTTCCTTGATGTAACTTCAACATTTCTTTGTTTTTCACCAGAAAAAGTGCTTTAAGCACTAGGGACTCCTTTATTGCCATCAGAACCTCCTTTTTTCATTGCTTTAAGTGTTTTCTTTAATTTCTTCGTCATAATGGAATCATTATTGTTTTTTGATCGATTTATGCTCAATACTTCAACTTAACTTTCAACAACAATGAAAACAAAAAAATTTAAGAAAAAATGAGGTTGAAAGTTTACTGTGCCTGAATTTTTTGAGAATTGAGAGAATTTTAAATCTGTTGAGATAACAATTAAAGATGGAGATAGGGGCAGCTTGCACAATTCAAAAATTGAATAATAGAGGAATAACTGTAGCAATTGCTGCTTGATTTGCGCCCAAAAGCACCGATAATGAAGGAGGAAATCCCCATTTCAATATCCAGCAAAAATAGGACCCTTTTAGAATGTATCTTTACTTTTTGGTTAAAAAAGAAAAAATAAAATTTTTTGTGATATTTTCAAATTGAAGGGATTTTTAATATTTTTGGTATATTAAGTTGTGCCTTATGAAATTTTTCCTTAAAATAAGTCTCTGCCCATGGTAGTGTCTAATTGAATATTCAAATAGCTCAACAATGAATGAAACGTTGGTGCCTACTGTACTTTTTGGGATGATGCATTACTAGATATATGTAAATTCTAATGGGTAAAATAGATAAGTTCTAATGGATAAAATACTATATATAGAGGTAATGAAAATATATGTTATAATGGTATAACAGATGCTATAAAGATACATTTCTTTATACTTGTGGTTATATAATTTATATATATGTGGTTAAAAGTAATTGGACTGATACTTGGTAGAAGTATCAATGACCTTTATACTTCCATATACTTTATACGAGCATATACTTTAAACATCAATAAGTTCATATTGGTATATACTTACCAGTATATTGATAAGTGTTTGACCTTTATAAATTATATTGCCATATACTTCATATGAGCATATACTTTATTATACATAATGGAATATACTTTATACAACCAATAAGTTTATATCGATATATACTTTATACGATCAGTGCATGTACATTATACCACAATAGCTAGATGCGATAATATGGACAAAGGTTGACGTGAAACCAACCCAATCGCTTTTTGGAAGATGAAATGCTTATCCAGTAACTATAATACCTAAACACTTTTTTGGGAGATCAAATACTTTAAAAAACGCCTCAAATACAAAGAATTTTTCAAATCAATATAACAAAATAAAAATAATACTATAAGGTTTTTCGGATAAAAATCAAACAAGAAGTGTAATTGTTTCAAATGCTAATCCATAAAACCAGCTCAAGTATCAAAAGATCAACTATTCAACAAGTCACAATGGCGGGACATTATTCCCCATTGTCCTCCTAAAAACATTTAAAATCTATTTATTATAATGCTTTACACGATTCATGTTTTTCGCCTTTTTGACAATGCAGATCGTTGGTGATATTCTTCTCTTATTTCATCAAGAAACATCTCAAAATTGCAATCCACTTTTAACGTCATCCCATTAGCAACGAAATTATTAAAGTTGTGTTCAATACTATTCCATTCACCACCGTGTTGAACCAAAATTGAGATTTCACCATGGCAGAAAGTCAGATATAAAAAATATGGAAGAGAAAATATACTTTAGTTTATAATTATCTATCTTCGTCTTGTAAAGATAAAAGATAATCATGTCCCATAAAAAAACGAACTGAAAAGTTTGTGGTTCCATAAATGTTTTCATTTTTTCCTAATGTCACATTATATTTGGGCTGGAGTATATTATGACTAATAAAAAATAGATATTGCAGTAAATATTATATATAACATAATTAATACTCACTAAATATGCTCATATATATGTAATTATTTTATAAAAGTGAATTATGTTTTTCCTCCACAAAAAAACTTAAATTGTTTGAAAGATAACACTTATTTTTTTAATTATATTTCTCATGTTATGAATGTAATACCATATATATAGTGAATATCTATTTCTAGAAAAGTTAGAAACCCTAATTTTTGAATTAAGTTACTTTTCTCCTATAAATAAAAGGATTTTCCTTCATTGTTATGGACCACTCAAGAAATCTTTAAGAGAATAAGAATTACTCTCTTTTCCCTCTTCATTCTCCTTCTTCTCTGTTTTATATTTCATAATACGTTATTAGCACGAGGCTCTACCATCTCAAATTTGAAGGCTAAGATATTATTTTTCTTTCTTTTCTTATGGTTAATAATCTTACGAAACGTGAGTTCTTGCCCTTCTAAGTTCAGGCAAGAACTATATTTCATAGGTGTTGGATGCTGAAATCCACTTAGATGCTATGAGTCTTTGAGACGTCATAAAGAAACGAAATACAACAACTTGTCAAAATAATGCTAAAGCTACTATTTTCTTGTGTTAGCATCTTAAATAAATTTTGAAAATTGAATATCTCAGTAATAAGGATCCACTTATTTTGTGGAATAGCGTAAAAGAAAGTTTGGATCACTTGAAGATGGTCATCCTCCCAAAAGCACGATATGAATGGATGCATCTGAGGTTTTAAGACTATAAGTTTGTTCATGAGTACAATTCTGTCATGTTTAGAATTTCTTCACAGTTAAAACTATGTGGAGTGACTATCAATAATAATGATATGATGGAAAAGATGTTCTCCACCTTTTATACCTCGAATGTGCTCTTACAGTAGCAATATCGAGAGAATATTTTAAGAAGTATACTGAACTAAGTTTTCATCTTCTCGTGGCTGGAGAAAATAATGATCTTTTAATGAAAAATAATGAGAATCAGCCTACTGAATATGCTTCATTCCCTAAAGTGAATATGGTAGCAATGCGTAATATGTCTGAAAGAAGACAAGTGATTGAATGCATGAATATAAGCATGGAGGGACAAATAATAATATTTTCACACACTTATTATGGTTACAAGATATTTTAGAGAAAAATTCTCTACAAGATTTGTATGCCTCGATCTGATCTTGAGTAGCAATAACTTAAAAGAAGCACTAGTTATCATACTTTGATATACTTAAGTCATGCTTGTATTTCATTCCTAGGAAATAAGAACTTCAATTGTCATAAATATAGATCTATACCCTAGGATAAATGTGACTATATTTATTAAATCTTATCAACTCAAACATATTCTTGGTTGTACCACCTCCAGAAGAGGAAAGATAATTGGAAGATTGAATATCTCCAAGTTACACTATAGTAAGAAACACGAATCTAAAAGGTTTTTCAAACATGATGAGATCACATATTATAATAAATTAGGAGTTTATTGATATAAAATTCATGTCATAGTAAATCAAAATTTACTAAAGCAAAAAAAAATATGTCATAGTAAACTTGAAATTTACTAGTATAAAAGTGCAAATGACATCTCGAAGGATGGCATATTAAGATTTGGACATGTATTTAAGAACTAGAAAATTCTTTAAGAATTTTTTATATTGCTTGTTCCCATGATAAGTTGATTGGACTAACTAATACTGTGATTGAATTCCTTAAAATCTAAAAAATATAGAATATAAATATGAATCCATTTACCTGTCATGTGATATCTTAAATAGATGCATCAATGAGAGACAAGATTGTCACATGTACATTTATAGTCAACCTGCAATGTGACATTCACAAAGTTATTTGCTCAATATAAATTGACTTAAGAGCATATTTCTAAATTGAGTAATCAAGATAATTCATCTGAATAAATGCTAGTTTAGTGTTAAATATCTCCGATAAATAAATAATTGAACCATTATGTATGAGAACACAACTTTATGTGTTAGTCTGAAATATAATATATTGCATACAATAGCACTTGCATGCATTGGACCAATAAATTATGATTAATTTCTCCCTCTTGATTTTGTCAAGATGAATCATCTATTAATTTTTTATGTGCATTATACTATTAACGAATATATCATGATGCATAAAGATGAATTATCTATTGCGATATATATTGATTTTTCTAACATAAGGAGCAGAAAATAAGTAGCTAAGGAATATGTTTTGAATTATCATCAGGTCTTCATTCAAAAGATAATTCAACTAAAATATCGCAAGTACCGTTGAATCAAAATTAATCTCATATTTAAGCTACAAGTGCTCCTATTGTGTGTCTCTAAAGGAAAAAGCCTATGTATACATAAAGTGTGGTAGACCAATCAATTTCAAATGGAATAATCCTTGAAAAGGATAAGGAGAAAATGACCATAATAAGAAGGCAATGTGCTCTTAAGAAGCCTACGACATAACACTTTATGAAATCTTATAAAATGTTCATGTACCTGATAAAATAATGAAGTAGTGAAATCTCAAAATGTTATGTCACATTGTGAACCGATAGAAAATGATATATCATCGATAGTATTTTTGACACAATATTGATGCAATATTGTAAGAGATTACGAGGATCTGAATCATACGTTTATTTAAACATGCTGACATAGAAATATTTATTAAGTGACATAAAAGGATACATCTTCATAAGCATAAAACTTATTTGATTTGTAGTCCAAACACTTCAAGATATCACACATGATATACTGAATATTGTCACTTCATAAAACTTATGTGAAATTTTTTTAAGGATTCAAAATGTTTGAAGTATATAAAAGTTTCTAGAAAACTTATTTAACGTCCTTACATTGAATAAACTTATAACTAGAAGATTATTGAAACTCTTGGAGAGTTTTCAAAAGGGATAGATTATTTGCTGAAAGAAGTTAAAATGAGAAACATACAAAATTGAATTGGTTATAAAGTATCATATCTTGTGCAATTGATACAGTTATATATCTTGCTTCACTATGAACATGATATAGTTTTACTCCTACATGAAGATAGTGAAAGAATGTCATGACCCAAAAACCAAGGGTTATGATGACACTTGTCGCGGCGTATCTTGACAATTAAGCCTATCATTCAAACTGATACAAAAAAAAAACAGAAATACCTCCAATGTAAGGCTTTAAGAATGAAACCGAACCACACAAGAATGAAAAATGCAAAAAGAATATAATCAACAACACCGCCATAACTCTCAAAATTTGGAGTCAATAGAATAAGAACTTCTAAATACAACCATGAGTCAAATACATCAAAAATACCCACACAGGGTCAACATCTATCTCCGAATATAAAAAAATACATTACAACTATAGAAAGATAGAGATGAACTCTGGATGCATGAATGTCCAACTACTACCTTGAGTAAATATGAAAGTGTTCGAAATCAATCAAATTGAGGCACACTCGAGCTGGACCTACACCAAAAGAGCGCAGTAGAAGTGAGTACGGTTCACTTGTACTCAGTAGGTTTCATAGGTCGATTAAGCAAAGTAGTAAATAAATCATACAAAATATACAATAAGGGCACGTTACATGCAATAAAAAATAGTCCCACACCGCTTGCACTAATAGTTCTATAATATTCACACATAATAATACAACAATACACCAGATAGAAATACAAATAAACACAATATCACATACAAGCAGAATGAAGGAGGAGCATGTATAATTAATATCATCAAGTACAAATAAAGGAAGATAGAACAATTAGACATTAACAAGTGAAGATATAGAACAAATAGATAGATAACGAGTCACTATAGAAATACAAGCACAACATAAATACAATAAAGCAAGTGTAATATATATGATGAGGAGAAGGAGGAGGATAACTATGATGAGTATGCATGAGGTTAACATACATCCTTGAGGTTGGATCACAACCTTGAGGTTGGCACACAATCTGTAATACCCTGTATTTTCACGCTAGAATTTTAATCGTCGTTCCTACGTGTGTAAGATCTAATCTAAGATATTCCCATGTAAATATAAGTTCATGATCATTATCCTAGTTTATGAAGTGCTCTAGAGGTGAAAGATGTGCATAGAATTCACTTAGAACAAAGTTGATCTAAGAGCCTTTGATTTTTTTAAAGTTTAGTCTTTGATTCTACAAGGGTATACTTTGAACGTGTATACCTTTTTATATACATTGAATTTTTCAGCTTAAGAACCACCAACTTGTAGATAATTGAATCAGTTTTCTAACGATACCAATTTTGCCTTAATTTGATACCCGACAGAAAAGTTATAGCCATTTTCGTGAGAAAAATAGTGAGGTCGCGCGATTAGCCCGCGATGCGCGCTCTGTCGCACGTACCTATTTTTTGGTTACCGTTTCCGTGTTTTAAAGGGTAAATAAGTCCTTTCCTCTATCATTACCCATCCATAATAGATAATTAAGGCCCCAAAAGCATTAGTTACATCATTATTCATCCTTTTCTCTCCAAATAAAACCCTAGCCCCCTCAAAAACACCAAGAACTCCAACAAATCTTCTTCAAGAAAATCAAGAACCCAAGCTTTCTAATCCAAAAATATCAAGAAAATCTTTCAAGATCATCTCCTAAGGTTTCAAAGTGAAGTTTTCTGCATCAAATCAAGTCTAATAAGGTATGTGAGGTTATGAACAAGGATACTCCTTTCATCCTTGTATCTAAAACTAGTTTTTAAAGTTGAATTTACATGATTTTTAACTAGGGTTCATACCCAAAGTATCTTGTTTTGAATTTATAAAGTGATTGAAGTATGAAAGTGCATAGTTATCTTGATTTAAAGAATTCTTTTTCATGATTTGAACACTATGAGTATGATTTGAGATATTGATAAAAGATTTTCAATTGAGCTTTAAGCATGACATTGTGATTTTGATTTCATTATCTTGACTTGAATTGTTAAAGCGTTTCAAGATTATTATTGTTGAGCATGAAGTTTATTGTGATTTGACATGATTTCCAAGTATGGATTGTAAGCCTTAAGTTTAAGTCTTGATATTTCAAGAAAGATGATATTTGAGCATTCTTTGATAAGCATGTATTTAGATTTTTAACCAAGATTTGATCTTTTGATCCTCAGCTAAGATATGAAAGCCACACAGATTAGTTTTATTACAATTTAAAATAGATTGATGCATAACTGGTTTTCATTATAAACCCTTATGCTACTTTAAGGTGGATTTCCTACAGAGTAAACATAAAGTAAGGGAGTAGTATTTAACACCGAGTTGGGTATGTGTCTCAATTCACATGCCCCAGAACTACGAGCCAACATAAGTTCAGATTATCAGATTATTCCCATTTATATGGATGCAAATATAAATTATGATTACTTAGCTCAGGTTATACTCCTTGACAAGAATATGATACCTCTTCCCAACATGAGGTTTTCTCCTTAAGGGAATATGATGTTGGACATCATGATAGCTCACATAGTGTATGTCTGTTAGAAGAACCTCCCTAATAGAAAAGAATAACAGAAAAGCATTTAGAAACTAAGTGTAAAGGCTCACGATTTTATTCAGATATTGTTTTACATAAGTCATTAGCTATAGATTTCATCTTTTAGTTTATAGATACAAAGGTGAGTCCTTTTACACTTAGCCTGCATGATTTGAAAATAGACTTAACTTAGTTCTACTTATTCCACTAGTAGAAAGAGTAAAAGTACAACGTTTAGAACTAAGTGTTATGACTCACAAGATTTATGAAGTATGCTTTATCATTCATGATTTATGATTTTCATCTTTTAGTTATTCAAGCCAATGTGAGTCATTTACACCTAGCATACATTCTTTAAAAGCTATATGAACAATTGAGTTATTATTTTACTTATGCATTCACCCCCACATGCTCAGTACATTCCAAAAGTACTGATCCACATATATGCCTATGTGCTGCGTTGTTGTTTAATAATGTAGGTACCAGTTCACTTGTATTCCATATATCACGATCAGACAGTTGCAGATTTCAGTCAGCAGGTAATGAGTCTTCCTACTTTGGGGACTTCAGTTAGATATTATTCATGTACCTTACTTTCTTACGCATATGTATTGATTAGTGGTAGTTGGAGTCGCGTCCCAACTACTTATAATCAATACTAGTAGAGGCTTCATTGATTCCTCAGAGTTGTAATTATTTTTATGGTTTGTTTTGATCATATTCATAAAAGATGTATCTTCCGCTTATTTCTTTAAGACTTACGTATTTTATTTAGTTGCTCATGAGTTATGCCAGTGGGAGGGTTAGCTTGGAATCACTTGTGGTCCTAAGCACCGTGTGACGACTAGGGAATAGTTTCGGGTTGTTACACAGTCTTAGGTTTGCACACAACCTCCGTATTTCCCGTGTTTATAGTATTTTCAGTGTTTTCAGTATTTCAATATTTTTTGTATTTCCAAAGAAAATACATAACAGAAGACACAAATCAAGTACACATACATAACAACAAAAAAATATAAAGCAATAAAACAAACAAGTAAAATGATGTGATGATGACATGAGAATGATGATGCAATGTTCATAACCATAAAAATGAGTATTTTCACAATCAATTCATATGATGTATTTCAACCACCAACCACAATGTTACTATTCCACAATCACGTGAGCCAACATCCACTCACTATTTTCACTATCCATGAATTTGCCATATGATTCATATACCCAATATATATATATATATCAAAATACATCAAAGGCACCACAATAAGCATTTCTAACAATACAATACAATTATTCACATGTATTTCTGGCTATCAACATCACATAAGACCCCGTACGATCATACATAACACAAGATATCTCAGATTCAGCAATTACATCACATTCAGGCTCCCACACGTACACAACATATAGATAGTCATATTTCATGATTAGTTCTCACCCTTGACATGCATTTTATACTAATATTTACTACCCAACCCAATCTGAAAGAGTTAAGACATAACCTACCTTGAATACCGAAACCGATCTGTAATACTTCAAACACAAAACCCTACTTCTCACGAACGATCCCAAATTGATACTCATATTGACTACTTTTGGTTTGGATCAAAACAGATTCCTGAAATGAATTTTTGAAAAAGAAGGTCAAAATGATAACTTTAATTCAAAAACATGTTTCTCATATTTTTAGGAATCTACAGCTGAAAAATCCAAGTTAAATTGAGTAAAAAATGAGGTTCAAATCAAATAAAAATTATTTTTAATCTTTATCTAATAAAATTTTTGAAATTCGTGTTAAAATCAAGAATCAAAGCTATTTTGAAGGTTAAATTGATGAAAAACTAGTAATTATAAGATTGAAACATTATTTAAGTGAAAAGGAGTGAAATTGGAGTTTAAAATCAAGCCATGAGATTTTGAGAAATTAATCAAGAATTACATTAAGAAAGGATGAAATTTTACCTTAAATCTATAATAGAATAAAGAAATAGATGTTAATTTAGTTTTTCAAGCTCCCACAAGCTTCACTTTTAAGTTCTTAAACTATTTTATGGTTTAACTCTCAAGAGAAAAAATGAAAGAACAAGAAAAATGGACCAAAAAGGGCTATTTTATAGTGTTGATTCTTCTGCATCGGATTTTTCTGAGTCCAAACAGATTTCAACGGGGTGTCCGGAATTCATTCAGAGTTCGATATATGCAAACGAACTATACAATCACACTAAATTCGATGCTTTGGACTCAATAGAATTATCAGAATTTTGAAAAAATATTATTTTCACAGAGTTGACCTCCAAATTTGAGATCATAATTACCCAAATCGATGGTCAAAATGAGATTTAAAACCCGTAAAATCACATCAAATATGTCACCACCCTAAAACCGATATTCTAAACGCATTGGAGAAGTTGGAGTTTCCATCTTATGTTGTTTCGATCAAATATAGATCCCACACTTATATTTCTAATTTTTCAACTTTTCAACTAACAGGTCGAAATTAGCTCGGGTGGATCGAAATCCGAATGAAAGGTCTACTCAATCTATAATCAGTCTTTCAGAGCTGATGGTGCAGTCCATTTAGCCATCCAATGCAAGAATCAAAAGATGACTACATAGGTCCATAATAAGGCTTTCAAAGCCACCAAAACCACAATGTCGCACAAATGGTACTAAAATACATTAGGAACCATGCCAATCACCCCCACACTCCAGAAATTTTATAATGCAACTACAACGAGGGATAAAATATTAAAATCACATAAAATCATAAATTTCACATATTTAATCAAAAGACAGGTCGTTACAAAGAAGATCGCCTGCATATTGCAAACGAAAGCCCATGTAAGAATGTGTTTATCCTAACGAATATTGTCAAGTTTTTTAATATGCAAGATATTCATATAATCAACATAAGAGTTCGATATAGACAAATTTATTTTCATGAAAGGTTTTTTTCATAACATGTTGTTTTACATGACAATCAAATCGGGATGAAATAATAACTATTCACAATACAAGTCGATAATGTGTGTGGCTGAGGTCAATGATACATTTCATTTGAGAAAAATATGATCTGAAATACCCACTTATATAAAAATATCGCATGCATAACAAAACTAATGGGAGGATTTAAAAAGGGGAGAAAGAACGAAGCACATTTTGTCAAATTTATCTACACACATGTGCTCCCAAATAGTGACTATATCAATGTGCAACAGATTCATTCGAGTGATAATGTAAATGATTATTCACCAAGTCTCTACCGACTACAACTATCGAGAAGGTGGTGCACAAGATTGGAATACGAGATTCAAGATTTTGAATTGGTGTTCTCATCAGGGGGAGTTTATACGCGTTGTACTTTTTTTTTGCTTTACAAGGTTTTGTCCCACTAGCTTTTCCTTGTAAGATTTTTAATGAGACAGTCGAAATGTGTACTATTAGAGATGCGTACTCTTTTTCTTTCACTAGATTTTTTCCACTGAATTTTTTCTAATACGGTCTTAATGAGGCACATTATCTATCAATTAGACATTCAATGGGCAGTTTTATAAATGTATTGTCATATATATAGTGAATATCTATTTCTAGAAAAGTTAAAAACCCTAACTTTGCAACCAATTTTCCCCTATAAATAAAAGGATTTTGCTTTATCGTTATGAACCTCTCAAGAAATCCTCAAGAAAAATAAGAATTGCTCTTTTTTTTCTCCTCATTCGACTTCTCCTTTGCTTTATATTTCATAACATCGCACCAATTCTTTCTAATTTTTTCCGTCATTATTTACATTCACAAACATTTTAGAACATCGAGACGGTCTTTTCAAGTTGAACAAAAAGCATAGTATTGCATATTCTTTTTTTTTTTTTTTTGGTACAAAGAAAGCCTAGCATTGCATGCCTAGTGGAAGGCATATTGTTGCTTCCAAGTTCCATATGTGCCTATGCAGCTTGCACCAGTGTGACTTGTCACAAACTCACAGTTTTATGCATTATCGCTAGGATAAATTCATCATATATCATTAGATATTTTCTTAAAGTTCTTTTTGATTTTTGTTCTCAATTTTCTTAACTCAGCCTATTTTAACTTAATTTTAGCTCACTTCATATGGTTGAGACCTCTAATTGAACATGTTAAAGAACGACCCAACCAGGGGTCTTAAAATGTTCGAGTTTGGAGTGACATTTCTTATATAGTTTTTAGCAAACTATTATTTTTTTAATTTAAAAAGAAAGGATGAAACTGCTGTAATTTTTGACGCATTGCATTACTGTATAATGGAATAATGGTATGTCGTTTCCATAGCTTTAACATTCATTGTTTTGGTTATATTTAAATAAACCTTTTTTTAGTACATTTAAAAATAAAACCAAGTATTTTTATCAATCCCTTTTAGGTTGTAGCTTTCTTCTTTTTATTTTCTCTTTCAAGTCATATTCATGAGAAAGATGAAAGGGATCGATGGATGTATCTTTGGTAGATACTTTATTTTGCTTTATGTTTCATTTGTCGATATGAAAAAAAGAAAGAAAGGTTGTGATTTGTGATCCGCAATCTTAACGTTACGTTCTTTGCATGGAAGTCAAACTAAGGACATATAATGTTGCTTTTCATATTTGTGAATTCAATTTAGTATGAAAACTTCCAAATTTGGTATGCAATCAATTATGAGTGCTAGGTGTAATAACCTAAGGTATTGTACGTGATATATCATATTTGAGTGGCTGGTGAGTCAATTGGCAATCGACACTTCCGAAAAGTTCATCATTTAGAAAATCAAAGAATGAATCATTTATAATTTTTCGGTCATTGATCAAAAAAATATCCAAATATCAAATTCGATTTTGATCTATAAACTCCCCACAAATTAAACTAGATAAAGCAAGTGGGAAGGTCAAAGGAAGAACTTGTTCCGGACAGGCAGTTAAAACTACAAAGTTAGACTGTTGGAGTACAGTAGGGATAGAGGAAATTCTCGATGGAGCAGTGGAATGCGTAAAGATAATAAAAGAACACCAACACCGAAAGCACTCTGTTGGACCGTAACAATTGGATCAGTAAAATTCCTATGTTTCTTGGCTCCCCTGCTACTTGAATTCGCTCCTCTTCATCTTACTCATAATTTCTCAATCGATCGTAGTTAGTCTATGTCTAATTGAAACAAAAAAGAAATTAGTTATGAGTAGCTAAACAATACTTGATTAAATTAAATATTTTAATATTACAACACGTTGGTATATATGGTTACGTTATATTTATTGGTTTAGTTTACCATTCGGTATTCAATTCTCATTGAATCTTGACTAATTTAAATTTGCATCGCAGACAGGGCGACTCAATAAATTTGATAGTCTAAAGCCGAACTTTAGTATGAGGCCTTATCCCCTTCTATGTATATATGCAAAGTCGTTGCTTACTTAGATAAAAGAGGAAATGAGAAGGCATAATTTACTTCATTTATTTCAATTATCAAATGTAAATGACCTGTAAAGAGTCATATTCAAAGAACGTAAGGATCTAAAAGAGTAATTCATATTATCTAAAAAAAAATGCAATGATACTACCATTCATAAGTTCAGAAGTCTTTTTTTTTATTATACGTACTTTACATCAAAGTACTTGTCATACTCTATTTTAGACTGTCAAACTGTATACACCTAAAAAATTGCAACTTATAGAATTTTTCGTGTAATTTATAAATATCTGATGTTTAATTTTTACATATTAAATTAATTTAATCTAATTTAGCTTCAAAAATTATTCAAATTAACTTTCAAAAAGTGAAATATACCAAGTATTTTGAATAAAAGGAGTAATTATTTATAAGTTTTATACTATATTTTTAAAAAAATAAATAAATAACATGTATATGTAGAAAATGGGGGCCTCAAAAACTTAGAGACCTGAAGCATTTGCTTTACATAATAGCCGGCCGTGATCGCGGAAGACTTATATATTATTCGGGAAGCATAGTGTTAAGTATCAAATTAGGTATGTTTTGTCATTGGTGGGTGCATGAGCGCGCGTGTGTAAGTCTATTTGTGTGTCATGTGTGTGTGAAAGTCTATTTGTGTGTCATGTGTGTGTTGTGTGTGTGTCATTTTTGGACTCATAACACACGTCATTTCCAGCATTGTAGTTTAGGTACCTTTAGTGGAAGGGATGAGAATGCAATCAGCAAATCATTTCGTGTTTAATTTTGCGCAGTTTCATCATTTTTTGTCATCTCCAAAAAATTGAAAGCAGATAAAAATAGGAACTGTTTTTGTTAAGTTGAAAAAGTCATTAATTAATTCAGCTATTTGTAATTATTATGACACTTGCCCACGTGACACTACCATAGGAGCTTATAAGTAGCGCTGCCACTCAGGGTGGATCTACGTGTTTTTTTCGGGTGCTTCGATACCATTAAACTTGACGTAAATTAGGTATAATTATATAAGAAATACAAAATAAATGATATAATATATTAAAATGTATCCAGAAAATAAATACATGGTTGGGTGCAGTGGCTCGAGGTAGGACTTTCACGTCCAGATGTTTGGGTTTGATTCCCCATATCTGCAAACTACTTTTTATAGGTTTCTATGTTACTTTACATTAGTATTTACAAACACTAAGCTTCTTTATATATTATATTCATTTATAAATAATATATTATTAAAAATTAATTACAAAATCTCATAGTTGATTTTCTTTTTGACTTTTCATTTGTTAATTTTTTATATTTTGTTTACTTCTTGATTCATTAAACAAAAGAAAGTTTTTATAGTTTTTTAATTACTCAAAGTCACAAACCCTTTACCCTTTCCCTTTGGCATTCTCCAGGCACTCCATCAAAAATCATCCTCTTCCAAAACTAAATAAACATCAAATTTCATCTTCTTCTTTCAATTTTATTTTTCATTTTCATAATCTTCATTCACTAATCTCAAAGCGCAGGTACTTTACTTTTCTTCATAGTTAAAAATTCAAAATATAATTTTGAATTTAAATTTTTATATGATATTTATCTATTTCTTATTCATTATCATTGCCATAGAAATTAGAAAATATATGAGTTAGTAGAGATTTGTTCTTCTTGTTTTTTATCAAAGAAAGAAAAATTTCTTCAAAAAGAAGTGAAAAATGTCAAATTGATATCTAGCAATATACAACAAAAAGAGTATTTGATTTGGGAAATACAACAAAAGGTAAATAACACATATATGTTGATTTGGTGTTTATTTAGTTTTGGAAGAGGCAGAGGCAGAGGCAGGATTTGAAGTCAGTGGGTTCTGAATTTAAAGAAATATAAAAAAAATAAAAAAATAGATATGTTGCAATGGGGTTCGAACACACGTCTGTGGCAGATGAGAGACCCTTAATGTTGGTCCATCTACCACTAGGCCAAGCCATAATGTTAATCAATGGGTTCACACTATGTAATCATATACATATATTCAAAATTTTAGTGTAAATATAAAATTTACGTAAAAGCTACTGGATTCGTCCGAACACCCGTAGGGTACTGTAGCTCTGCTCCTGATTAATGCACCCACAACCTTAAAATCCTGGGTCCGCCACTGCTATCACTTCTTTGTACTGATGCATATTAAGTTGTAATAATATATTATCATGTTGCAAAAAAGGAATTTATCCTCAAATTTCAGAACCTTAACCTTCTTGTTTGTTTGACTCACTAATTTCTTTGCTAACTTAGCATTTCCTACCATTAATTTTTTTACTGGTGGATACATGTCACTGTAACATATAGGATCAAAGAATTCTCTCTCACAATTATTGAATATATATATAGCATGAACATGTTGGCTAGAAAACTAAGTCCTCCGAATGAACAAGTAAATCAAACTCTCTCTAAACAAAAATCCTACCGCCCCAAAAACCTTAATTTGCCTACCCCTTTTGGTGGCTTTGGCCACAGGTCAACCCCCTATGGAGGTCGATCAACTAGTACCCAACCCACCTAACATTACTTACGCCATTTAAAATCAGCACACGCAAACATTAAACTCATCCCCCTCAAACTAATTACATACTGTAGGAGAACCTAGAGATGCAATGATTGAAAAAATTTCATACGATTGGCTGGATATTCAAGATTGAGAAAATTACTTCCTAAACAATGTGAGCTAAACTTAGAGTGCAACATAGGATTGTTAAGCAACAAACATGTCTTAACTAGGGCCACGTAATTGAAATATTATGTGAACCTGTTATCGAAACCAGCCTTTTATAATGCCCATTACAATTGGTCATACCCCATGAGAATATTAAAGTGGAGTCCTATGTTTGATACAGAGGAGAAAACGACGATGACAATAGCATGGATCTCATTTGCATCCCTCTCTCCAAACTTCTTAGGTAGGAAAACAGTGTTCTTACTTGCAGCAACAGTGGCTAAAGCACTACAAGTGGACATAGCCACTAGAAATCAAACAAGACTCAGTTGTGCAAGAGTGGAAGTGAAAGTTGATCTATTGGGAGAATTTTCAAAGTGTATTAATATTGGGCTGAAAAAGTAGAATAGAGAAGTGGTAGAAAAGTGCCTTAGAATCAAGTATGATTATGTCCCTAAAACTATAAAACATGCATAATTCAGGGACACAATGAGCGACAATGCTATGAACACTCAAAACTATACCGTAAAAAGGAGCATAATGACAATGGTGCATAACAATAGAAGGAAAAACAGAAGCCCAACAATAATAATAGAGTAGAGCAAATAAATGAGAAAAAAAGAAAACAACAGCAAGGGAAAGTTGAATAAAAAAATCAACACCACTGAGGAATTTAAGGACTAAAAAAACAAAATAGGGAGAGGAAGAAAAAGACACCAGGCAAGGAGGAGGCGAGAGAAAGTTTAGAAGAAAGATAATGTTGCAACAGACAATCAATTCGGAGCCCTTAAAGAAATAGACAATGGTAAGGAGATTGATAGCAATAAATAAGAGCAGAAAAATCAAACATAAAAAGAAAAAGTGGGGGAAACAAGGGAAATTAATGTCTCTGCTAACAAGTACAATCAAGGGAATAAGAAAAGCAAGAAGGAATAGAACAGAAAGCATAATCTAATTAAGAGGGTTGATTCAATAGAAAAGGACAAGAAGACAATACCTCAACCAGTAGAAAGTTCAAGTGTACAAAAGAGTAACGAGAAAGAAAGCAATTTACAAACTCCAATTATAACTAATGACACAATTGAAGAATCAAATAAGATTGGAGATTGGAAGGAGATGGGAGAAGTAAAAACACCTCAACAAAAGGCTAATATAGGCTAATATAAGTGCACAGAAGAAAGACCTCAAGCAAAATATCCAAGAGAATAAGAAGAACACTACAACCTAAAAGTAGTTAAAGAGAAAGAGGAGGTCAAAAGTCCTGAAACTCCTTTTAAGGATGCTCCAAAGTTGGTAAAACAAACAAAAGAACAAATAAATCAGAGAAAGAAATTGGAGAAAGATAAGAATATTGATGATAAATTAGAGCAAATTAGCAAAGTTAGGGATAATTCTCCAAGACAAATTGACAGTTTGAAGAGAAATGGCAGAAAAACAAAGCCTAAAATTGTACTTCAAGGCAAGACAAGGAGTAGTAAATATAAATCAACAAATAGTGATAAATGATAAAGAAAATGATTTTTTAGAATATTAGGTATGTTAATACTCAAAATTCTTTTGAGAGATTAATGGACCTAAACTGGAGACACCACTATTCATTCATAGCTTTGATGGAACCTTTTCAGGATCCAAAAGAGCCAGAACAGTACAAAAATAAACTAGGTCTAAAGTATGCTTTGACAAATTATTCAGCCAAAATTTAAAATTTTTTAGAGGAAGAATGAAATCGACAGATCTTGTTAGATTTTATACAATAGATCACAATGAAGTTTAGCAATGATAAAAGAGTTTTATTATCTCAGTTATTTATGCAAGATGTAGTGCACTGAAAAGGATGGAGTTATAGAATAAGTTGGAAAATATTACCAAAAATAATCAGGCACCGTAGATTGTTGGGGAAGGCTTCAATGTTATTTTAACAGAGAAAATCTAAGAGGCTTAGCTTTCACCGAACATGAAACAATTGGTTTTGATCTTTGTATCACGAGTTCCGCATTAGAAGAGGTGAAATTCTAAGGGAAGAAATACACATGGTGAAATGAGAGAATTAAAGAAGATTGTTTTTAAAAGGCTAGATAGAATTTTTGTGAATCAAGCCTTTTTAGATAGATTTCTCTCCTCATAAGTACAATATCTGATAAGACAAGGCTCAGTCCATGCCCCTTTTCATATGATTTGTGATACATCTGAAAAACCTATCGTCAAGTCTTCTAGATTCTTAAACTTTTGAATAAAAACCATCTTTTAATAAATTGTGCAGCAAAATTGGTGTATTGACTAAGTAGGGAATCTTTTTATAGAGTTTTAGGCTAAGTTAAAGAAGGTGGAAAAAGTCTTATCTTTATGGAGTAAACTAGTTTTTAGCAACATATTTCAAAACATTACCACTATAGACTATATCATAAAGGTTAGGAGACAAAGATGGACATAATGCCTTCTACAATGAACAAAGCTAAGCTGTATAGAGTAGAAGTAGAATTGAAGAAATTCCTCAGGATAGAAAATGAGTTTTGAAAAAAAAAACTTGAAATAAAATAATTTAGTGATGGAGATAGGTATACAAAGTTTTTCCATTCTTATGTAAAAGAAAGAAGGAAGAATGGAATATTACATAGATCACTACCAGCCAAGGAGAGACAATATCCATTAATAAGCAAATAGGGGAAGAAACAATGACTTTTTTCTCAAAGCAATTTAGAAAAGAGGAGTTTAATTAAGACTGGTGAATGTTGTAATGTATTCCTCAATTAATCACCGAATAACAGAATAAAGTAATGACTAACCTACCAAGTCATGAAGAGGTTAAATGAGTAGTTTCTGAGCTAAATGGAGAAAGTGTCACTGTGTCAGTAGTCCTAATGGGCATTCAGTCTTATTCTTTCATAGTTTCTGGGACATAATAGAAAAGGACATAACTAAAGGATTTCTTCTGCGGACAAAATTTTCTAAGTTTATTACCCATACTAATTTAGCCCCATTACCTAAGAAAGATGGTTTGAAATACTTCAAACTTGAGGCCAATAAGTCTAAGTACCTTCACTAACAAGGGTATCTCAAGATGTTGCATAAGAGAATAGCAGTAATTCTTCTTAATATTATTTCTTAAAATCAAGCTGGATATGTGATGGATAGAAGTATTACTAAAAACGTATTAGCTCAGACAATCATAGGAGATATTAACAGGAGGAACAAGAATATCAATGTGGTGGTAAATATAGATATAGAAAAGGCTTATGATAGAATATCTTGGATCTTTTTGACAAAATTTTAAGAAAATTTAGTTTTTCTATGGTGGTTATTAACATGGTATGGAGACTAGTATCTAGCAACTGGTACTTGGTGCTAATTAATGCGAAATCTCATGATTTTTTTCAATCATCTAGAGGTGTAAATCAAGGTGATCTATTATCACATACTTTGTTTATTATTACAGCAAAAGTGTTGGCTAGGGTCTAAATAAGCTACATATGAAAGATCAATTCAAGGGATATGGACTTTCTAAGTAGAGTCCTAAAATCAATCATCTCTCATATGTTGATGTCATTCTTTTTAACTCTGAATACAGAATGTCAATTATTAAAATGATGAAGTTTTTACAGGATTATAAGGATACTTCAGGACAATTGATCAACAAGACAAAGAGCTTTTTCTATTTGTATAAAAAAACCCTTTAATTATTGATATAGGCTCTGAAGTCTAACAAGGATCAAGTAAGATGATTTTTCTTTCACTTACTTTGGATGCCCTATATTTTGTGGTAGGAAAATAAGGCTCACTTTAAAGACTTGTTGAGAAAGGTGGTAAGAAGATTACTTTCATGACAAAATAAGTTTCTTTTCTTGGGTGGTAAGTACATTCTCATCATGTTTATTTCTTATCAGCCATGACTCCTACAAAGAAGTTCATTGATCAGTTACATCAAATTTTTCAATATTTTTGTAATGACTTGAATTTGTGAATTTTTTATTTTTATGTGCTGGTCTTTTTCTTTCTTCATAGTTACTGCATATTAATTTTGAGGTTCAAAGATGATTGTCATGATTTTCGATGTGATCAAAAATAATTTATGCGAGTTTGTAATTTTTAGAGGCTTGAGAAGTCATATAATTGACTTTGATCGACATTCTTTATTCGAAGTCATCTAGTTGTTGCATATTGATTTTGAGGTTCAGAGATGATTGTCATGATTCTCGATGTGATCAAAAATAATTTATGCGAGTTTGTAATTTGTAGAGGCTTGAGAAGTCATATAATTGACTTCGATTGCCATTCTTTATTCGAAGTGTTCGATGACAAAACGACCTGTGCAAGCAGATTTGAAATGTCAAACTTTGATTAGTAGCGGGGTTGGTTCAATTTCAAGACCTTTATATCTCATTTTGATTCTTCATTTGAAATTTAGTGAACAGGGGTCGTGGGGCTTAATTTTGGGAAAAAAAACTTTTCTTTTCAAAAATTCAATGTTGTCATTGAGTTCAGAATATCAAAATTAGCCTAGTACCATAATTTGTTTGCATTCACGAGATTCTAAACGAATTTTGAGGGATCGACCAGTGACTTTGCAACTTGGCAACGTTAGTAGTGTAGCTGAAGCTGGTGCAGCCTCTTTAGTGGTGGATACTTAAGTGGAAGAGCATTAGTTAAGTGACCATCTTGTTGTTCACTAATCACTAAAGCTTTCACTTGACCGATTTATCCATAGGGAATCGTTTTAGTGGCCTAACTACATAAGCCTGGGCGTTTTACTAGGCATCCATAGTTTAAGCGATTACCATTTAAGCAGTCATTTTACCACTTAAGCGGCCAAATCTAAAGAAGGATATATACTCATTTTCATGTTTTTCTTTATTTTTTGATTTTTGAGCTTTGGGTTAGCCGATTCTTGAGGATTTCTTCACCATTTGTGCTTGGGTAAGCACCAAAACCTTATTCCTATAATTTTTTATCAATTATATCATCTAACAATAACTTCAAATCATGATTTCAAATTGAAAAATGGAGTTTTTATCGATAAAGTTTGAAAAAAAATTCTTTGATTGGACCTTATTTTTAATCCATTTTTGTATGGGTTTTCTTCTGTAGACTCCTATAACCTTGGAAATGTGATTTAAAACAAACTTTCAAATTTACCTCTTTTATTTTTAAACTTGTTTTTGAATTCATTTTGGAGTCAATCTGAATATGGGATATTGATATCATTAGCTTTCTTTTAACGCATAGATTCTATTTTGAATATTGTAGTTAATTTGTAGGCTTTTCATAAAGGATGGGCTCTGTGTTGAAGTATTTTAGATTGAAATTTCACTGATTTGAGGTAGGTTATGGATTAACCTTTTTTAGATTGAGTTGTGTAGTTAATAAACAAGTAAAGCATGCTATGAGTTGAAAAAAATAGCTATGAGCTTTTATATTTTGAGATTAATATTACTGTTATGTGCCCATGTGGGAACTTATATTATGTTTTTGTTTACTTATGATATCTATTTTTTTTATCCATATGGAAGCTTTATATGACATCATTGACTTAAATAGCTTTACTCTAGATATGATGTCCATGTAGGGGTTTGTTTTACTAAAATAGGCCTTATTAGAATATTATTTGCCTTTATCATGATAGAAATATCTGATTTAGGATTTATATGATATTAATAATTCTTGCATGCATATTTATTCTGATGGTGCCTAATTGGAGTTGATAATTATGAATTATAGAGATATTGAGTTGATTATGGGCTCATTTTTATATAGACATACTGGATGGATTGAATATCATCATATTGAGTGGATTGTGAGTATTACATCCTTATTCCATACATATTCATTTATGAGACATTGGTATCATTGAGAAATACTATTTTTGAAAGAAAATGAGGCATTTTTATGAAAATCCTCGTGGTGAACATGAGATAGAGAGGTTTGATATTGATATTGAGATTGACATATGAGATATAGTACATAAGTTGTGCACTCTCCTTGTTGTGCAATATTTTTCATATATTCAACATCAAATGAGTGTTGGTTGACAATCTGAGTGCACTGACCAATTTTATCCTTGTACATGTTCAGGTTCGCCCAGTCAGTACATTCTGTTTTTTCAAGAAATCCACTATCAGACAAGTTAGTTGACAACATCACTGTCAACTTGTGAATTTCAGAGAATAGGTCCCTATTTCTCAAAGTGGATAGTGAGTCGTACATCTGTATGAGTTTTTCATTCAGTACAAGAACTACTAACACCTAATAAAATTCTTCACCACAATTAACAAGAATGTACACCTCATCAATCATATGTCAAGGCAAGCCTGCAGGAATATTGAGTTCGTTTATTGTGTTGGTTATTAATTCATCATTTATTTCAACAGCATATAATTCTGCATAGTCTTCCTATATAGAAGACTGCAAATTTGAAGCATCAAGATAATATCTACGATATGTCCTCTTAATATATGATTGGAAGAACCAATTTATTGTTGTGTATTTGTATTCTTGACTTGAATGCTGCTTCTACTTCATTCGCAAATGATAGAAGTTCACGTCTATATGCTACACAAAAGAATAAATATCAGCAATCCCAGAAAGTATAATGATAAAACATACAAAATAGTAAACCTAATTCGAACCTGTACAGTTTCTTAGGAATACTGAATTTTATTGCAAGTAGATTTATGTTAAAGACAATAAATAAATAAATATTGTATTGTAAACATAGCACACTTACTGTATGGTAATTCCATATGTTTATGTTTTCGATTATCTCATTAATATGTTTGTGTCAATGATAATAATGATTATGCATAAGGTCAACATAAACATGGTTATTTGTGTAACATGCTGTAATATACATAGATTGATATGTATGAAGGGGAAAAAAGGCAGGTAACCAAAACCTTTTACATAACATTCTTATGTATAAGATTACCATGTTAATGTATAAGGTTAACATAAACATGATTACTTATGTATTATGCTGTAATATACATAATTTGATAGGAAGAATACGTATACAGGCCCCTTAACTATTCGACTTTTTCCATATAGGCACCTCAATTAAGCCATGTACCTATTGAACCCTTCACCCCTTCACAAATAGTTTCAATTGAGCACAAACGTCCTACGTGACACTTTTTAATGCCTGAATTTTTTAAGTCTTGGGCACGTGAATTGCATCTTCCATGAGGTGGAAACTATCACCAATTATAAAATTCTATGTCATTAAAGAAGAAAAGATTAAAAAAATAAAAAATAAAAGTAAATTATTTTTTGTGTCTTCTTCCTTCTCTATATTTTATATATTTCCACCGTTGAAGCCTAGCTAATAACATCCTCGATTTCTTCTTTACCTCTTTTTTCCCATCATCATCATCTTTTTTCTTACATTAATTCTATAAATTTTTTTGTCTCTTTTAATTTTTTTCACTTTTCAAATATAATTTTTAGTGAGAAGAAAAAAGAGGACCTCATACCCAACAATAATTAAAGAAAAATTTAAAAATGAAAAAAGATGAATTATTTTATATTGTAGTGGATGATGTTGGATTTTCTTTGGGTAAAGTTCATTGTTATTTATTAAATTAGAATTTAAATTTATATTGATGAAGCCATTGTTGAAAAACATGAAGGACCACCACTGCTTCACAATCACTGTCGACTATCTATGGTTGATGAAATCCCACTAGCATCACCATCACCTCCATAACTCCGTCCACTATGATCAATACATCTCTACCATCTCACCTTCAAACCGCCACACCATCATAGTATCTCCAACAAGTGATCAAAAATTGAACTCACCCTCCATTCATCTCTTCTCCTTTCCAACAAACCAGCATATCGATCTGGGAATGTAATTTGTACATGGATTCTCATGAATTCAGTCCCCATCTAAAAATATTTTTGGATTTATTTTGTGACATATGAAAGAAAAATTGGTAGAGTTTTATGACAAGATTTGGATGTGGAAAAAAGTTAACTTTACATATATGTGATTACGGATAAGGTTCACAATAATTCTTCTTTTGTTCTTGCATCTAGTTGAAAAATTTCTACTACTCCACCATGGCAGACGGTGGAGGCCATGGCTACTCCAATCTCTTTTTTTCAATTCTTTATATGTGACTTTTTTTATTAGTTGTCTTTTTCTTTTTAATTTGAATTAATTATGGCTTCTCACTCTCCAAGTGAAAAGTGCACTGCACATGCCATGACATGTCAGCAATTGTGCTAAATTAAAATCATTTGTGAAGGAGTAAATGATTCAATAGGTACATGGCTTAATTGAGATGCCTATACGAAAAAAGTTAAATAGTTGAGGGGCCTGTATATGTATTCCGCCTAATTTGATAAGTAAGAAGTAAACAAAAAATGCAGGTAACAACAAGCTTATACATAAAATTAAAAAAACAAGCCAGATCATTTTATTACACTAAAATAGAAAAAGCAGGTAACTTTTCATTTTTTTAAAAATGCACTATGTTCATTTTATTAAATATATTAGCTGACAGTTCCTAACATGGTAAAACTAACATTCAAACTACGATTATCATATCAAAAGCTAAGTATCTCATTGTTCCAATATGTGTTAGGTTGTGACATTGTGTAGAATCAATTTTCGAATTGTGAATGAGCAACGACAAAATTCAGCATCGAAAAATCAAAACCAAAATAATTAGCTCAGCAGTGATTATTTTTCTGTTTCCTATACCAATAATTATGTATAAATGTTAGTTAAGATTATGTTAATGTATGAACAATTTTAAGGATAGAGTATCATATTTCTTACTTGCCAGTGTGATATTTTAATAAATTTTGCAGAATTCATTTTGAGTATATCGATATTAATCCACTTGAAAATTCTTCAGATATGGTGTACCCATCAAAAGCATACTTCTTCTTCTCTTCAATATCAAAACTCCAATCGCCTTTTGAACTTGAACCAAATTTTGTTAAGTAGGGTGACAAATCTTGACTTCTGTCGTAACCTTTTAGCTGGTGTTTTCATGGTATCACGATTACGAAATTGTGCATCTGAAAAATCAGGTGGAAACTGATTGTCAAATATCATCCATTCACTCTTGGTCATTGTACTTGGACTAACAACATTTACTGACTTTGCAATCGTTGAGGTTATCACTCCAGATATCTGTGCATCTATGATATTTTGTACTGATTCTGGTATTGTTCTATTGAAATCATCATACAATAGTTGGTTCACAATGAGTTATTTAATTCGAAGCGAAAACAGAAGTAACATCTTAGTAATATAGATGGATGATTTTTATCATATACATAACTTGTAATGTATTATATGTAGTACCTTGTGTATTTGATGAAAAATTACATTCATGTATTTATGGCAATTTATGTATAAAACACACTCTCATACATAGAGATTTCTTTTATCATATGTTATGAAGAACACTCTCATACATAACATGTATTAATCATTACATTCTTTCATACATAACAAAACATTTCTCATACATAACTTGTGTTGTATGAGTTCCTCATATATGTATTCATACATAATAGAACATTCTTCATATATAATAGAATATGTATTCAACATATGAATGTATTAGATGTGATACCTTATGTATTTGATGAAAAATGACCTTCATGCATTTATGGCATTTCAATATATAGCACACTCTCTTACATAACATGCATTCATCATTACATTCTTTCATACATAACAAAACATTCCTCATGCATAAGTTATGTTATATTACATATCTTACCTGATGTATATGATGCAAAAGACTATTATTTATATCTATGAATGTACTATGTTTAAGTAGCTTAACTCGCTATCTATAAGTAGCTTATGTATTATGTATAAGTAGCTTAACTTGATGTATACTTAATCAGCTATCTACATGCTTTGTATTATCGATGTCTTTTTATGATTATATTTACGTATAAGTAGCTATTTGAATTTATCTTTTGTTCACTTTAAACTTCACTTGTTTCTGTATTTTCAGGATTTATATTAACGCATTCTTGATAATCTATTTCAATGGGTTGATCATCAACGGGTTCACCTGTTGGGAGATCTCCCAATGGACCCCTGTCCCTATCATCATTCTGCTAATCACCGAAGAAAAGTGTAAATACAGTAAAATAAAATACTTATAATTAAAACAACGTCATTAAAAAAACCTGACACTCATGCAGGATTGGATTATCTTTTTTTCCCAATCGTCCATGCCATCTTCTTCATTCTTCAAATCATCTCCTTTCCCAATCTAAATAAATTATATTATTAGAATAATGATGTTTTAATAATAGTTATAAGTTCAAGTTGAACAATTGTGTACCGTTTGTTTTTTGTTTTTCTTTTGCCTCAAAGCTTGCATTACTTCAGCATGTTGATTTGATAGTAATGTTAGCAGGTCTTCAATCTTTTTATAACCTTAATACATATATAAAATCAAAATGAGTAGCAACATTATCTGGTGCACATAAAAAACATAAAAAGAAATTTTACTTACATAAGACTGGAGGCATGACTTTAAATCATCTATGTCGAATTTCATCCTAAAATTTTCTTGAGGCATGCTGAAAGAGGAATGAAGTGTCTTAACTAGCTCGCGCTTGGGAGATACAACTTTTTGTCCTTGTTGATCATGTTGAAAATGAAATGGTTCTTGTTCTGTTGATGCCTCAGGTGTTTTTGAAAAAGACCCCGATACATTCCCTCTTGATTGATCTCGTATATCTTTCTCATTATTTTTCTTCTCAAACAATATCGTCTTCTTTTTTCTTAAACTTATTCATCTGAAAAATCTGAATAAAAATCTATCTTGATTAGTATTTCTTGCGATAGTATTGTACTGAAATCATCAAACTCTTCATCTACAGAATGAGTGGATAATTGCTTTTCATGAAAAAATCTTTTCAACTTACAAGCAGTCAATGTGCTAGAAACAGATATTGAAATCGGATCACATATCTCAACACCTTCTCTAAATGACAAATCTAGTCTTTGAATTTTTTCAAGTGTAGATTGTAAGTTGTTGTAAACAAACTACAAAAGTACAAGACATATAATAGTATTAAAAATTATATTTATTGGGAAAAAAATAAGATAGCATTTGATATTAATCTTATCGAACATTTCATCCATAAACTTCTCGTATTTATGCCATACACCGACTACAGACCGGTTGAAAATTCTGGGAATGATGTTTGTCTGACGAACAATAATTTTTTTATCAACATCAGAACAACACTCAAACATCCACATATTCAGTACGTGTGGCATTCCTTTCAATGAGTATAATTAATTTTCAATTAAAAAATCTTGTCTTCACGTTGTCATCAACTTTTCAAACGAAATCTTTTCCATGAAAATTATTCGTAACGCCCATCCTCTACCATCTGAAAATGAGCTATACTAATCGGTGAATTACGATGTTGAGAAAACAAAATATATGAATGAAGTACAATATTGTCATGTTCAACGCATCCTAAGAGTCATTGATATTTTTCATCTTGACCCATTGAACCAATGTGAACTTAGATATTTTAGATTTTGTATTGAAAAAATACTTTGACAGTAAGTCAGATGTGAAAAATATAGTATACCTATTCATCGATATTACATGTACATTTACGATCGATAATTACGGCGAACTCAAGCATAGTAAATTTCAAAATAGTATCATGTACAAAAACATGAATCTCGTCATGTTTGTTCTACTATATCTCAAGCATCAATAGACATTTGAATATTTGGCTTATCCAATTGTACTGGAGCATGTCCAGGAATACACCAAAGAGTGTATTTTAAAATAACCCAAGTATTTCTTCGCCCAAAAACTTCTTAATATCTTCTCCAAGTCCCGGTCACATGAACCATCAATATGTAACGGGCGAGTTAAAACTTTATCGATACGATATTTCATCCCCTAAAATAATAATATTGAATTGCATCCTTATTAAAATCTAACACCAAAAATTAAGCTTGCAGTGAAAAGAAAAAATACATACATACAAAAAATAATTGAGAAAAGACATCTTTTCCTCTCCGAACTTGTTCGCTCAACTTACTTTAACACTCAAACTAAATTTTTATTTATTTACCCCCCTAACATCTTTAAAGTGATTATATACACCCCTAATGGTGATGTAGAATTTATTTATCTTTAATGAAAAGAAGCACGTTTTTTAATTTAAAAATTGATATAGTCCTACTTTTTATTTTAATATACATTAAAAAAAAAAGACATCCTTCTTCTTCAATGCCCCCACCCCCTCATGGCAACCCACACCCCATATTTTTTTATTCTCCAATTGATCAAGAACAACAATACCAATTTTCTTTAAATCATCAATTTCTCCATTAACAATCTCATCCATTTTCTTCAACCACTAATTTCTCCATTAACAACCTTACTCATTTTCTTCAACCATTAATTTTCTCATTAACAACCTCACCATTTTCTTCAACCGTTAATTTTTTCATTAACAATCTCACACACATTCTTCACCAACACTTTCAAGATGGAAATTAATTGGACACAAGATGTAATAATTCAACATTCTTATACAAAAAAAACACCTTTCAGTTGAAAGCTTTGAAAAAAATGAATTTTTTTTTTGCTTTACTTTTTTCTGATTTTGAAAACCATAATTATCAAACTATGTGATTGGTCTGAGATCATCATAACGATTATGTTATTTCAAAATCAAATCTTCAGCTCTCATAATCAAAGTTATGTTTGCAATTTGTCCATTATGTTTGCTCTAGTCCAAGACTATGGAAGAAGAAGAGCCACCTTTCTTCTTTAAAAAAGATGAAGCTTTTTTTTACTTTGCTTTTTGTTTGGTTTTAAAAAAAAGATTGAGATTCAATTGGAAAACATAAGGGGGTGGGGCGCTGGAAGAGGAGGAGGGGGTGCATTTGCAGGGTAGGAAGTGGGGGTGAGGGATGGAAGAGGAGAAAACGTAGAGAGGGCGGGGTGGGCGAGGTGGGTGAGGGGGTATGAAGAAGAAAGAAAATGGGGGTGGGGGTGCCTTTTTTATTATATATATATATATATAATAGTACATACATATTTTTTTAAAAAAAAAAAGAATATAAAAAAATAATGTGTGGGGGATTAATTTTTTATTAGAAAAATTATAATTTCTTACGTGGCAATGACATGACTCCGATGTGACATTGACATGACGTTGATATGTAAGCGAGTGTAACACACTCCCTGTTGTGAAAGTGGTATTCAATTTTGAGGGGTGAAAATAATACACTTTAAAGATGTTAAGGGGGATAAATAAACAGAAGTTTAGTTTAAGTGCTAAAATAAGTTGAACGGACAAGTTCAGGGGGGAAATTATGTCTTTTCTCAAAAAAATTTGACTGTAATATACATTACATGAAATGTATAAATAAAATACACCTGCAGTTAACCAATTATCTAATACATAAGATAAGTTATGTTTGTGTATAATATAACTATGTTAATGTATAAGGTAAACATAATCGTGGTTATTTATGTATCATGCTGTAATATACACAACAGGATATGTGTAAGGTTAATCAAAGTTGCAAGTAACTATATCCTTATACATAACATGATTATGTGTAAGGTCTTCATGCTTATGTATTATGTGTAAGGTCTCCATGCTTATGTATTAGACAAATATAATCATGGTTACTTATGTATTATGTTGTAATATACACAACTTGTTATGTATAAAGGATTAAACAAAAAACAACATTTAACCATATACTTATACATAAAAAAGGCTTATGCATAAGATTATCATACCTAAGGTAAAACATTATACATTGTGTATAAATATATGAGATTTGAAATAACAACAAATTTAAGCCCCAAAAAATATTTTACTATTATACATTACATAGCTATGTATAAAAATGTATAAGAATACGTTAATTAAACGAAAAAATACAGATTTTAAACAGCAAAATCACTATACCTTTGGGAAGCCGCGGTCACCCTGATTCTTTAATTTTTTTTCTTATTTGTAGGTTTCGCAATGGACTTTTTGAAATTTGTACGAGTAACTTTCCTCAATGTCTTTATTTTGATGGTGTCGTTTCGATGTTTCGATCAGTTATCTGCAAAATTGAAATCCTCATAATTGAACATTCCAGGAATAAATCCAACAACGAAAATTATTTGTTCTTTAACATCTAACTGACTAAGTTCTAAACTAAAGCTCTGATCAGACTCCATTACAATGCTTAGATTTTGAGAACAAAGCACAATCAATAAGCAAACTGAAAATATTTGATTTTGGAATAGTTGAAAAAATTAAAAAATAAAATAAATCTCACACCGATATGTCATTACAATGCTAAGATTTTGAGAATTACACACGTACAATAATGAAAATCTAAAATATTTGATTTGGTAAAGGTGACAAAAAAATTAAACAAACCTTAAAAGAAATTGAAGAAGATTATGAAGTCGAGGAATTTGATCAGTTAATGTTAGAATTTTGAAATCTTGAAATCACCATATAATGGTTGCTTGATTTTAGGCATAAATTAAAGAGCATTAGTCGATCTAAAATAGGGTGTTTTGATATGTATGAGATTTTTAGAGATAGAAAGTATAAAAAATGTAATATTTTGTAATTTGTTTGGGATATTTATAATTAGTTTTGTTATATGAGTTATTATGTAATAACTATATAACTTAAGATGTATATTTCTATAAATTTTGGTATTTATTTTCTGCATTTTTCTTTTGGGCCTTCTTGGATAAGACGATTTTTCGATTATAAGGACATGGTATGACCATTTTAAAAAAAATGGCCCACATTTGAAAAGGTGGACATGTTGTAGCCAGTCGGCTAAAGTAATTCTCCTTTTTAGTCATTTAGCCCAATTGGGCACATGCAGTCTCTATTCTCAATCGATACACTTTTACACCACATTGATACACTTTTATACTATATTGATACACTTTTTAAAATAGAGAAAGGAAATTCTATGCAAGTACATGCAGTCCCTATACCAAATTGATACTCTTTTATATCATATTGATACACTTTTACACTACATTGATACACTTACAGTGTTCATATACTCAATTGATACTCTCTTATATTAGATTGATACATTTTCAGAATGCATGTAAAAACTATATAGAGTCGTATAAAATATGTATCTAAATAATAATTGTAGTTAAAAATTGTATAGAATGTGTATAAAAATGCTATATTATTATATAGAATATGTATATGTATAGAAATCGTATCGTTATTATATATAAATATATATCTTTAACAATTGTATTATATTAAAAGTATATGATATTGTATTTTATTGAATAAATAAGTAAAACTATACAAAACAATTAGTATGTTATTTTAATAATGTTGATGAATGCAAAATAATTTGGATATGTTTTAAAAGAATGTCATTTTTTTTTAATTTATAAATATTTAAAGATATTATTTTACTTTTATCTTTATTAAGTCTCTTTTTTTTTTTAAATTTCATACTCAATCAAAATATGTTACATAAAACTGGAAGGACGAAATATTGAATAGCCGGTTAATATGGACGGAGAAATACCAATTTCAAATCCAAGTCAAAAAAGCACACACACATTTGACATTATTGACACATTCCTAAATGGAGTTGCAGTCTCACGATTGGACCAATTCCTAATCTTAGTAAAATTTGAAGTGTGCAACCAACGCGTGTAATATTGAAACAAAACCAAAAAAAAACTCCAAGCTATAAATAAGGGTGCGGCCATCCCTTAATGGCTATTTATTGGATTTTTAAATTTAGGTGTTAACTTTGTGAAATTATTTTAGTTTTAGATGTTATTTTTGTCCTTTCTCCTTAATAAGAAGAACTCGAGGTCCATAATTAATTAAAAACTATGACATTTAAGCTACAGCAAAAGATATTTAATCACTTTAATTTCTTGGAGGAAAAATATAAACAAATTAAATGAATACCACCTTCACGTCACTAGATCTAATTGCACAAACAAGAGTTGAATGTAGTACATGTGAGACAATGTGGTCAAAAGATCGGACTTTAAATTTGTTAACCAAAAAACAAAACAAAAAGAAAAGATAGGACTTTAATTACTTATTGGTAAAGGAGCAGAGAATCCATTATACTAACTTAATTCCCCACAATGAAATATTGTCTAGTTGAAGTTTGACCACCAATGAGATGAGCTATATCAATTTTATTGAACCCTTTTAGCTTAGTGTTTTAATTTCCTTTCATTTCACATGAACGTAAGAACTATAAATTTATTGGTGGGAAAAGAAAATAGCAGAGTGGATGTCGCATCAATAACTTTATATATACAGAAAAAGGTCAACAATCTTCCCAACCTATTGAATTTGTTTTATAATTACCCTTGTTAATTTATTGGCTCCTTCAAGTCTTCATTGTTTTCTTTTAGCTTAATATTGTCGTTGAATTAAAGGTGACGAGGATTTTAAGAAGTTACTAGTTAAATCGTACGTGTCTCATACATGTAATGTTTGATTATTTAAAATTAATAATTTTATTTATTTTGAAGATTTTTAATAAAGTGTAAGAGTTTAAATCACTTTTCAAAGATTGTTCAAACTTTATTATAATAATGTAAATATAAATATATATTTTAGTATAAGAACATATATATCTTACGTCATCACGTTTTCGTTTGTCATACAGTATCTCTTTCCCTTGCTGTCAGATTCTAAGAGAGATGCATCAATTTAAATCATATTGTGGTACGTTTATATTTTTTTTTATATAAAATCTTTTTTTACTTTTAAAGTTAAATCATTACAAAATTATTGATTACATTCTTATTACGTATGAGGAACACTAAGAAAGAAAATCAAAAAGTTTTTTGGGGTGCATTAAGTTGGACTAGATGATGGGTATCATGCTATTGATAAGAGCCAAAAAAAATTACAACAGTAAACTTACAAAAGATGAGTTAAACTATGATAGCTTCCATCATTTTCTCACATGCCTTATAGATCTTTTAAAGTGTCAGTTATTTTGATTCATAAAACTCTTTACATAGTCTACAAATAAGTAAATTTTATTTTAAAAAATTTCATATCAAAATTGAAAAGTCAATTCTCAAAATTTAGAAAAAGGGAGTAGCAAATTAACATGCTCTTTCTATCCTAAAAATATACTTATGTCGGGTGCTTATATAAACTATATTAACTTATCATATTTAAGTAATTTAACTAAATGATAATATATTAACTAATTATAATTAAGTGAAAAATATATGTTCAAGCATATTGACATTTATATATTGATTTGATGTAATTGACATTTATATATTGATTTGATGTAAATATGCGGAAGGGCGAACAAACTTTTAAATATATGCTACTGGATCAGTAATTTTGTCATGTATACACACTTCAATTATGATTAACAAAATTATGGTGTGAATTCATTTTATCTGGTATGAACATCAATAAACAATTTACATGGGGTTAATAATTACAATACTGATATATTTCTAAAACACATTATAAGGCTAAACAATTTCGTGCCTACAAAATAAATGCATTAATATTATACATGGTATGATGGTTATATTTATTTCTTAATTTTTTAAATCTTCCTAAAATTAAATTTAGTTGATTTAAAATTCTTAAACTAATGAAAAAAGTATTAGTTGTCATTGATTCTGATGACTTCTAATAAGGAAATGTGTTATCATAAATATATTTAATTAATTTTTAACTCTTAAATATTATGAAAAAATAGTGAAAAGATGATTTTGGCTTAAGCAAAAAATTTTAATGAAGTGCAAAAAATTCAAACAATATTTCTAAGTTCCTTCACACTTTTAATATATTATAGATTATAGATAGATATAGATATAGATATAGATATACATTATAGATAGATTATAGACATAGATATAGATAGATATACGTATAGATATAAATAAAAGGTATAAAGGACAGTTAAAAATGCCTCTACCCTATCAAAATTGTTTTATAGTGGCTAATGTTTATATTGGCTTTCTGAAGCCTTTAATCAACTTATTTTTGCTTAAATTTGTCCTTCAACTAATTAAAGGTGTGGACTTTAAGCAACCAATTAACAGAAGGCAATTCTAAAACGAAACTGATAGCTTAAGGGCATTTTGGCCCTTTTTCCATTTTATTTATTTGTTATTACGAATTCCATATTTTAACTTAACCCTATTTATTTATTTATTTGTCTTTTTTTTTGGCTATCTCAAAAACTTTTGATGATATTAAATTCTACCATGTTAAATGAATATAAACATGTACGATGACAATATATGGTCCTTCGACTGCGTGTGAGTGGTGATTGTTGCCAATGTAGAGCAATTGACCATTGAGAAGCAATGTCCAAATTCATTCATTGCTATGTTTTAAACTTTAATCACGATCCCAAAAATGCACTTGATAAGATCTTGAAAAATATACTGCTAATGTAATCAAAAAATTATATTGCAACTTATCTTGAAGAAAAGAAAAGGCCTTTTTATGTATTAAAAGAGGTTGATTACCTGTTTGAAATGTAGATCCTCATTTTTCAACTTTTTCCTCGGGACAATTCTAAACTTATTTGCACTCTGTGTCTTACATCATCATTATCAAACAAATGAATGCAAAATATTTGTCCTGAATACACACATTTCTTACTTGAACATAAATGTGTTCTTATATAACTCCAAACATAAACATTATGAAAGTAAATTTTACTAAACTTCAAAAATAAATTGAAGTTGATTAATTTAATATTTTAAATTTAAAATTTAGAACGATGCACTAAAACTATATGAAAAATGTAATAAGTTGCAATTCTTTTCATGAAGTTTGAAACTTGATATGATGATAATAAATACATCTTAAAATATTGGTAAAGTTCAGAAAGTTTGACTCCCGAAAAGCAAAATATAACAAGTAAAAATGAACGAAGGAATTACCAGATAGTTACTAAAAAAATGGACAAAATAGTAATCATTTGACCATTACTTTGATAAAAGATGTACAGGACAATCTTCAAAAATCCATGAATATCTTCCATAAATTGAAAAATCAATTTGCAATATTCAGAGAGCATGTAGATGTTAGATGGAGACAGATTAGACAAGAACCATGAATGCTTTTGCCTTTTGTAAATTTGTTTGTGCATCTTAGACTTTCTAAGCACACATATAGCAAAAACAAGTCTTGATATGATTCTTACTAGCTTTGCAATATAATTTGGGAGGGTCAAATGGGTACTTATGAAAGGTTTGAAATGGAAACCATAAATCAGTGCTCCCTTTTTTGTGCTTTTGATGGAATGATATTTTTAACAATGTTACTTAACATTCTTTTGTTCAATTAAATTGGTGTAAAACAACAAAATGTAAGTATAAATTAAAAAAAAACTATTAAATGATTTTATTTAACATTTATTCTGATAATTGAAATAATTTATGTGTAGATTGGTCAAATGTGAGCTTTTTAAAATTGGATTTCACCAAGACTGTTTCTAAAGAAGTCCCTAGGCCCAATTGCTCTCCTGGTGAGGCCCACAAGATTCCTTCATTGGAAATGGAGGCCCCTGAGGTCTTAACTGTCTTGTCAAAGACTTTTAAGACTTTGGAACCACGAAATATGGTTCTGCCCCTGACCAATACTAATCCTTTCCCTATGGATCTTCAACCTATCCCATCTGTAGAGGCTCAGAGTTAAATTATTGACTCTGTATGACTGAAATGGGGGGGGGGCTTTAAACCCCCCATCCCCCCACATTGTTAGCACTCCTACTGATTACCCCATTACTCAAAACCTAGTTCATCCTAACGTTTCCTTGCCTACTTCTAATAATGGACCCTCCCAACACAATCACCTTCACCACAATCCCTCTCCCAACGAACCATCTCCCATCCTCTTGGCTCGAGATGGACTTAGAGAATCAACTAATACCCCTTCACTTGGAATGGAAGGGGATCAAGTTCAGAATAATAATATAGAACCCATGTTACTTAGCACAACTAGTGATGGAGGGTCTGAACAAGGGCCTTCAGAACATGGGCCAGAACATATGGTTGTCTACTCTCTTGAGGCTAACCAATCAAGCCCATCTGGGACCCCTGTCCCAGGAGATGCTAAATGCAGAGTGACACTCACAGGCTAATCCTTGCCCTTTCTCCCAGCAAAAATACCCCAAATGTTGGAGAGGGCCCCCTATTTTGTACTAGCACAGGGGATCCCCCAGACCCAGGACGTATACTCCTGAATCCCCAGTTCATGCCCTCTCCTGCAACTTCCCAGGAAGTCACAGAAAGGGAGCTAACTTTCAAGGCCTTAAGACAGAACAACCAGGAAATGGAGAACATCTTAGATTCTCTAAGAACTCCTCGAACAGAGGGCGAAACCCTAGGAAAGCCTCTTCACCTCACATTCAAGGATGTCACAAGCGAGATGACCATAATCCTTATTCCACAAGAGCTAAATCTCATAAACCTGGAAATAGTCCCACCATCCCCCATGACTGGGAACTTCTACAAGACCAAAATATCTCCTTTCTTAAGGAAGAATCCCCAGAGGAGGGGACCTCAACCTAGGGAAAGGGAAATGACATACTTCTGGAGCCCCAACACACCCCCAACCATTCATGATAAATTGCATAATTTGGAACACTAGTGGGGATAATGGTGCTGAATTCAAAAGACACTGCAAAGCCATACTCGATCTCCACAACCTCTTATCCTATCCCTCTTGGAAACTCGTATGGGTGACCACAATCAGCTGGCTGACATACTTGGTTTTGCCAAAAAAATCTAGTACCCTGCTGTTAGACACTCTGGAGGCATAACCATCATGTGGAATGATGACAACATCTTATTAATGACATCAATATCTCTCCCCAGGGCATCCATGTTAATGTTCAGGTTAGTAACCCTCCCTTCTCTTGGTTCTTTAGTGCCATCTATGCCAGCAACTCCCACGAGGAAAGAAAAGACCTCTGGGAATAACTGATAACCTTTGTTGATTCCATTAGGGACTCATGTAACAATGCTTGACTGGTAAAAGGGGATTTTAATGAAATCCTTAAATCCTCAGAAAAGTTTGGGAGTAACAACATTAATCACTATAGGGCAAGCCTTTTCTGGGATTGTTTAAACCACTACAGCATTTTGAACCTTGGGTTTAAAGGCAGTAAATACACTTGGTCTAACAAGAGATTCAGGAAAAAGGGTTCCCCGATTCTTGAAAGACTTGATAGGTGTCTAGCTAATGAGCCCTGGATAAACCTCTTTCTTGAAGCCTCTGTAACTCATCTCTCTAGAACCCAATCTGACCATTCCCCTTTGTTACCGTCTCTCTCTAAACACCATATGATTTCATCAAAACCCATTAGAATAGAAACCATCTGGTGCTCCCACCCTACCTTTCCTGACATGGTTAAAAAATATTTTCAGGGAACCAATGACCTAACTTTAGAAATTGCCAACTTTCAGCTTATTATTACCTCCTGGAACAAAGAGATCTTTGGGAATATTTTCCACAAAAAGAGGAAAATCCTTGCAAGACTTGAGGGCATCCAAAGGTCTGACGATTACCCGTTTAGCTCCTTCCTCAACAACCTTGAAGTCCAACTTTCCAGGGAGTACAGTGATCTTCTCAGACAAGAGAGGGAATTCTGGAGACTCAAATCTAGAATAACCTGGCTCACCGAAGGTGACCAGAATACCAAGTTCTTCCACTCCTCCACCATCAATAGGAGAAGGAACAATATGATTAACTCTATTAAAGATGATTCTGGAAACTGGTTGTACACTCTTGAGGACATCACTACCTCAATCCTCAACTATTATCATAATCTATTCTTTTCTGATCAAACCTCTTCTCCTCTTAGATTCCAAAGAAACCCCTCCTCCAGGGGTTCTCTTAGGTCAGAAGATCACCCCTCCTTAGGAGACCTGCCTAGTCTGGAGGTGATCAAAAGAGCTGTGTTTTTTTTTCATCCTAAAATAGCTCCTGGACCTGATGGCATCCACCTCCTTTTCTACCAAAAATACTGGGATATCCTTCAGTCTTCCATTGTGCAATTTACAACCACACCTTCTCTTCTGGTACTATGAATAAGTATGTCAAATCAACTTACCTCTGTTTGATTCCTAAGTGCAAGAATGCTACTAATCTTAGGAATTTTAGGCCAATTATCCTCTATAATACCCAATACAAAATCATTACCAAGATCATTTCTAACAGATTAGAACTTCACCTTGGTAATCTCATCAGCCCTTCACAATCAAGCTTTATGGCCAAAAGAAGGGCTTCTGACAATGCCATAGTTGTCCAAGAATATATTACCCACTTCTCTAAGATGAAGGGGAAGAAATCTAATATGATGCTCAAAATTAATCTTGAGAAAACTTTTGACAGAATTGAATGGTCCTTCATTAGAAAAGCCCTCCACTTCTTCAATCTTCCACCCAATCTAATCAAACTTATCATGTCTTGTATTTCTACTTCCTCTATCTCTATCCTCATTAATGGGGGTAAGACTACTTTTTTCTACCCTACCAGAGGCATCAGACAGGGAGATCCCATTTCCCCTACACTTTATACTATGCATGAAACTCTTTTCTAGAATGATTAACCATGAGGTTGACCTACTATACTGGGGCCCAATCTCTATCACCAGATCAGGACCTAAGGTCTCCCACCTTTTCTTTGCTAATGACCTTATCCTTTTAGCCAAAGATGATGAGAAGAACTGTAAGACCATCAATGCCACTCTCAACAGTTTCTCCCCCCATTCTGGTAAAAGAGTTAACAACTCTAAATCTAAAGTTATCTTCTCTAACAACTGCAACACCAACTTAAAAAGCCAGCTAGCTAACCTACTCCAGATCAATCCCAAGGCTGAGCTAGGCAAATATCTGGGGTTCCCCATCGTCCACTCCAAACCAAGTAAAAGGAACTTTTACTTCATCATTAACTTTTTAAACTCCAAGCTTAGTGGTTGAAAAGCTAAGATCCTTAATATGGATGGTAGAACCACCCTTGGAAAAGCTTCCCTCAGTAATATTTCCAATCATGTAATGAAATACATTTCCATTCCTAAACAAATCTTGAACCAAATTGATAGAACTATTAGGAGCTTCATATGGGGGTCCACCTCTGAGAAGAGGAAAATCCATATGATTTCTTGGAATACTGCGACTCTCCTCAAGACTGAGGGTGGACTTTGTATCCAAAAAGCATCTGAGAAGAACAACTCCCTTCTCATGAGTTTAGCCTGGAGAGCTATGACCCAACCTGACAACCTATGGATCAAACTTTTGGGAAACAAATACTGTAGAGATGACACTACTTGCTATACTTATGCCTCCAGAACTTGGAGGAATATCTACCAAGCTTGGGCCAGATGCAAGGATTTAGCAACCCAGGCTATCAAGGATGGTTCAAATATCTTTTTTGGTATGATAGATAGATACCTAACTCTCCTTCCCTCAAGAATCTCATCCAGAGCCCTCTAACATCTTTGGATGAGAAACTTAAGCTTTGCCAGGTCTGGCACCAACAACATCTCCATGGACATTCCTTCTGACCTAGTTTATCATATTAAGAATTTCTTCTATCCCACCACCAAAGTGGTTAAGGACTCTCCGGTCTGGGCCATCAATAGCAAAGGGACCTTCTCATGCAAAGAAGCATTCCTTCACTTGGTCAAGGCCAATAAATCCCAATCACTATGAAATAATAAGACCTTCACCTAGATCTGGCAACTCCCAACCCCCCTAGAATCAAATTCTTCATCTGGGTCATGCACCATGATAAGCTCCCTACGGGTTTTAACCTGGATAGGAGGGGCTAGAACATCAACCCCCACTGCAAAATCTGTAACCACACGATTGAAGATTCTAATCACCTATTCTTCAATTGTCCTTCTACCTCACAGTTCTGGGCCGATACATTCAACCATGCTAGTTTCTCCACTTCCTACACAACCTCTAACCTTTTCTCTCTTTACTGGTCCAATAGTTGGAGAGCCACCAAACATAAGGCCTTTGGCAAAACTCTTCTCTGGAATGAAATCATCCCTCATTGCCTCTAGGTTATCTGGAAATCCAGGAACCATAACCTCTTCCAACAAGGTTATGTCAAGCCTTCCTTTGCTCAGGCCTACAATAAAGCTATTGAATACAAGTTCCTCATGAAAAAAATCCAGAATAAAGATCTTATGCCCACTATCCACATCAAATGGAACCCTTTTTTAGCAGACTATTATAAACTCAATATGGATGGGTTTTGTTTTGGCAACCTTGGAAAGGAAGGAATTGGAGGTGTAGTTCGTAATCACTTAGGTGAATGGATTTTAGACTTCACACAAAGTTTCATGTTTGCTACTAATAACCAAATGGAGCTAATTTCCCTCAAGGTAGGCGTTACTCTAGCTATTCAACACAACCTCCTACCTATTGAAATCAATACTGATTCACTTGGTATCTTGCGCATGCTTACAGATGGAAATGAACACTATGATGGCATTATTAATCTTTACAGGTCAAAGCTAAGGGAGACGGGCCACCCAATAGTGCACCATTGCTTTAGGGAACTGAACAGGTCGCGAACAAGTTAGCCAAACATGGGGCAACCTCAAACTACTTTGAAGAGGCCCATCTTTTGCTAGTTCCACCCATGTATGCTCAATATGACTTGGGAGCAGATATGAGAGGAACTTTTTTTGAAAGATCTGTTAATCTAAATGCTCTATCCTCACTTTTATAATTAACCTGGGCTGAGCCTTGTCATATGTAATACTTTCTATAATATTTTATTTATTATATTTAAATTCACCCTTTTAACCAAAAAAAAAACTCTACATTAATCAGTTAAGGCTACGTTTTGGTTGCATTACATTATTCATGAAACTTTGAATGTTCATTATTTGATGGGTATATTTTTTAAATTTGAATAGAATCATTCAAAGGATGTTCGAAAGAAAGATATTGTATCATTATTATATTCACTTCTACTATATTTCGTAATGTTTATCATTATCAATCACCGCAATGCACTCATTCGTAACTATTATCACCAATTACCATCACCTTTATCAATCACTAGGTCTAGTTATTGTCATCACTAACCATCATTTATAATTATTATCATTACGATAACCATCTATCACTACCATCAAGATTTGACCATCAACTACCATATAAATTTATTTTCTAATATTTTATTGATACATTATTAGAATTATTAATACTTTATATAAATTTTATATTTGTTAGTTTTCAATAAAAGTAAATTATTATATATTCAGATGTTGAGATAATAAAAGATCTTAATTTTTATTATTCAAATGTAGTTAAATATTTTAATAGTTAGACTCAAAGTCATACATTCTAATATTTAGCAATATACATTTAAATTCAAGTGTTCAAATTATTTTTAAGAATGTGAGTGAAAGAGATAGGTAGAGAGAAATTTTTTTATCTGATCAATTAAGTTTTAGAGCACAATACTCATCCAATGTAATTGACTTTGTAATCTAATCTTGTAATCCATTATAGTAACAAAACTGCATTATCCAAAACCAAAAGCCCATCCTTGGTAGAGGAAGTTATTGTGAGAAATGATTTAACACGATAATTTTCAAGAGAAAATATCGATATTCTTTTGAAAAAACAAAGACAAAAAAATTCCCCCCGCAATCAAATTAATAATAGAAAGGACTTGGCGACATGTACAGTTGACAACATTACCGAAAGAGGTCTTTTCATTATCATCAACAATTTAGTACTATTAGGATAACTTTGAACCTACTTTGTAATTATCTGTATTTAATTTTTGTATTTATCCATTAGCTAGAATACAATTGGCTTGAAACTTCAACTTGGTATCAAGAGACATGACAAATCCAACTTCTTCCTCCTCCTCCCTCACTGCTCGAATCACTACTAAACTTTCAAATCCTCTACCAAATATCTCCAATATCAAGGGTTTCATACCTATTGAACTTACGTACCTAAATTATCTGGCTTGGAGAAAAATATTTCTCACCATCTTAAAAAGTCACAATCTTCATCCTTTGATTGGTGGTTCAATTCCCTACCCATCTCCCATAGATAAAGAATATCATTTATGGATTCAGTGTAATACTATCACCCTAAGTTGGATCAATGCCATCTTTCACAACCAGTTCTTGATTCTTTCTTAAACTTTGTATGCGAAACTTCTAAAGAAGCATGGGATACTTTAGGTTCACTTTATCTTGATCAAGTCTCTTCTTCAGTCATTCACCTGAAATAAAAATTTCAGAATTTTAAAAAAGGCTCACTTTCCATGGAGGAATATCTTCAAAAGTTGCATTCAATTGTCTATTCTTTGAGAGCTATTGAAAATATATCATAAAGGATGATCTTGTCATACAGTCACTTCAAGGGCTACCAACTTCTTACTATACTTTTGTTTCTGGCCTAAATACCACTGGTCACTTCCTTCCTTCATCTCCTTAAGGCAATTGATCTTGTTAACTGAAAAAACCCATATAAATATCACTGTACCTGATGAATTCACCACTCAACAGCCTTGGAAGCCTCTTCTAATGTTAATTCTCCCTCTAACGTGTCCTCTTCTCCTTCTCAATCTCGAGGGTCAAATAATGGCCAAGGTTGTGGACGTAATAACAAAGGCTATAATGGTAGAGGCCGTGGTCAATCTTTTTAGAATTCTTCTCGAGGCTATTCCCCTCAATGGAATGATGTACAACAACCTATTCGTATTCCTAGTAATGGTGTTCTTAGTTGTTCTCCTTTTGTTCCATCCAAACAGTGCCAAATATGTTTTCACTACAACCATACTACCTTAGAATGTTGGAACAGATTTAATCATTCTTTCATTCTAAATAATCTACCAAAGTCTTTTGCAGTTATAAGCATAGAGGATGCTTCGGCACCTGTGTGGTATCCTGATTCTGGGGCTTACGCACACATGACTTATGATCTTGCTCTCTTGTTTTCTTCTTCTTCATACAATGGCTCATCTTAGGTCATGATTAGTAATGACAATCTTCTACCTATTGTCTCTATTGATCAATCTGTTCTCTCTACTTTGTCCTAAAACCTTCACTTGAATAATGTTTTGTATGTTTCTTCACTCAAGAAAAATCTTTTGTCTATCCAGCGCTTATGCATGGATAATGATTATTTCATTGAATTTACTAACTCTAGTTTCTTTGTTAAGTACAAGAGGACCAATCAAGTGTTTCTCCACTGTAAGAATGATGGCTCCCTCTATCCGCTCTTCAGATCTTTTTCTCATGTATTTTTCAGTACTATCTCCTCATTTCTATGGCATCAGCATTTGGGGCATCCTAGCCACCGCTCTCTAGTAGTCCTAGATCATCGTAGTTTAATTAGTTGTAGTTCTAGTTTTGATAATAATTCATGTAACGTTTTCCATTTGGGAAAGCACACCAGATTACAATTTTATTCCTCTTCAAGTAATGCAACATCTCCTTTTGTTTTGGTTCATTCAGATGAGGGGCAATCCCCTTTGAATTCTAATTCTAATTTTCGTTATTATATTTTATTTCTTGATGATTTCACTAAATATTCTTGGATTTATCTTATGTGAGAAAAATCAGAAGCTTTTGATAAATTCAAAGTTTCATACAATCTGATTGTGGTAAAGAATATGATAATACCAATTTTAGTTCCTTCTTCAAAGAAAATGGTATTGTTCATCGACTCTCTTGTCCATATACTTCTACTCAAAATAGCCACGCAGAATGTAAACATAGGCACGTCAATAATACAATTCGTTGCCTTCTTTTTCAATCTTCTATTCTTTCTCCTTTTGGGCTGATGCTTCCTACTTGCAGTAACTTTGATAAAAATTACACTATTACCTGTTTTAAATTTTCGTTCTCCTTATGAAATATTATTTGGTCGAAGTTCTAATTATAGTATGATCAAGATTTTCGAATGTCTTTGCTATCCTTTTAGTGTAACTAATTTTACTAATAAGTTTCAGCCACGATCAAAATCTTGCATATTTCTAGGGACTTCTACGAGACACAAAGGTTTTAAATGTTTTGATCCCTCCATAAGTAGAGTCACAATTTCATGTCATGTAAAATTTTTGGAGTCCTTCTTTCCATATCCTTCTATGTTTCCACTTCTCATCAAAATCCAACAGAATTTAATTTTTTGTCGCCACCTATAACTTCTCATAATTCAAATTTTCTGACCTCGACGCCAACACATGTCTCGTGCACGTCTTCCTCACCAATAAGATTTTTTCCATATCTCTTGGTACCCTTCCAGTCCCTCTCCAACTTTGCACTTTCCTTTTGAGTTCTCCACTCCTGCAAATTCTAAGTCCAAATCTACTTCTGTGGTATCTTGTAACTCTAACATATTTACATGGTATTCTAGAAGCATGTCTTTGTCGCAAAATGCAACTTCTCATGTCCCTTTTATCATCAGCTATTTCTCCATTATCGATCAATTCTTTGTCTTCACTGAATTCCCGAGTCTTTACATCTCAATCCACTAATAGTTCTAGTGTTTCTTCAGGTGCTCATGGAATGGTTACACATTTCGTGATAGGGTCTCTCAAACCTAAATTAATCCCATCACTCACTGCCTCTTTGTTCATCTTACCTGAACCATTCTCTTTTACTCAATCTATCAAAGATCCTTGTTGGCTTCATGCCATAAGTGAAGAACTTGATGAACTTATTCAAAGCAGAACTTGGACTCTCATTCCTCCTCCTCCAAAAATTAATATTATTGGAAAAAAATGGGTTTACCACATTAAATATTGTGCAGATGGATTCATTGAGTGATTCAAAGGTCGCCTAGTTGCTCAAGGCTATTCTCAACAACCAGGCTTGGACTATACAGATGCCTTTGCCCCAGTTGTTAAGTTAAGTACAGTACGTATAGTGCTTTCCTTGGCGTTGCAACATAATTAGTTCATACACCAATTGGATGTTTCTAATGCATTTCTTCATGGTGAATTAACTGAAGATGTTTTTATGCGGCTGTCACTCCCTTTTTTTAACTAAAAGATTATATTTTTAAGTTCGAAAAGGGTTTTTATTATTGAGTGACAAAAGATTGAAAATTTGTTTTGAAAAAGGATTATTTACATTTTTTATTCAGAGTCACACTTAACATAAATCAGGTGTGCCAAGTCACCTTTGAAAATCCTTTTTCAAAACGGTTTGACTCTAAAACTAATTCGCGAATAGAGATTCTGGCTAAGGAATTCTGTTGATCGAGGGGAAGGTGTTAGGCACCCCTCGGTCCCGTGGTTCGACCATGGTCACTTGGTAGAGCATATCGGCTAATTTGACATTACGAATGTATAAACCACACAAAAACACATAAAACAATCAATGAAACACATAAAACAAAGTAAATCCAAAATATAGTGTCCAGTCCAATTATACAGTCCCAAAATAGAAAAATGCAAAAATGTAAACCTACGCTAACCTACACTAATCCTAAACTATGCTCCAATGCTTACCCAATCCTCGGACCTTCGTCACTAAGGTCCTCTGGGTACAAAATACTTCAGGGCATTCTGCGGTAAATAAACACAAATACCAAGGGGTATTCCCCGGCCAAATGATACATTTGATCCAAAAGAAACCAAACCAAGCCATTCAACATATATTTCAAGCACTCAATGTTTTCTAAGTCCTGAATTTGCCTAGTCCGACCTACCTTTGCCTATCCCGTTCGACCTATTTTGATACTATCCAGGAGTTGATAATTAAACGTAAAGTAACAATAACAATGAATCAAAACAACTAATTTATTCTTCTTTTATCAAATTTCAATCCCCTCGAATCCATTAACCAATGATTAACACATGCTTCGATTATCAATTTGAGTTTTCAACATTCAAATCTAACATCCACCAATACACAATCAAGATTCAAACATACCAAATAAATAAATCATTCACGATTACATAAAATTAAAAATAGAGGATAGAATTGGACCTTCCAAATACTTTTGATTAACTTAAGAAGATGATAAAAGCTGCTTCAAGAACCTTAATGAACACTAAAATCTCAACTATGAATTAATTCTAGCACAAAAATCCATTGAAATCCAATTCGAAAAGAGACCCGCGATAACTCAAAAAGAAAACAAGATCTGTGACATCTAAATCTAACAAGAATTTGAATCATTAATGAAATTATGCATCTATTTGTGTAACTGATGGGATTTTTGGTGAGACACAATCGGAAAACATGAGCAGGATCGCTTTTGGTGCTATTTTGGGTCGGAGTATCACTGGTCACGTCGTTTTCAAGCGAGTCTTGACAGAATAGTGGCTAAATCATGTATTTTTGAGGGTTTTTGGCGGTAATTTTAGTGATTCTCAGGCTAAACTCACTGGAGAAATACCCCTCTCCTCAATTCCTCTCTCTCTGTTCTCGATTCTCCCCTTCTTTTCTCTTTTTTCCCTCTCTCAATAATTTTCATTGATTTTCTCTCTGTTTTCTCAATTCTCTCTTGTTTTCTCCAATTTTCTCACTGTGTTCCTCTCCCTTTTCATTGGGTATCATGTTCAGTTTTTGTGTGTGTGAAATAGTATAATTATTGTTGCGTATCCTATTCCAGTGAGTAGAATGGTGATGTGAGTATGTATCTATGAAATTCCCATGAGGGAGTGATGGAATTCTCTCTAAAAAATGGAAAAAAATAGGGCATCTTTTTATGTCTCTCCTTTTTAATAGTGTGTGCAAATCCTTGTGTATGTTTAGAGATTTTTTTATAGTGTTATTATTGTGCGTATATAAAATGGCCTAGAGAAATATGTGTTTTCTCCTCTATTCTGTTAGTGGTGGGGTGGTGACGTGGTAGGGGTAGAAGTGGTAAGGTGGGTGTTGGGGTAGTGGGGTAGGGTAGGGGATGGGATAAAATTTGTTATCAATTTTTTGAGAGTTGGTTGCTATTTTTGTCATTTTGTGGGGTATAATTACATGGGTGAGGGTGTATGATAACGTGAGGTAAAAATGAATGAATTGAGTTTTTGGGAGAGACAAAATTAGGTGTCTACATCATGCCCCTTTTTGGGTGTAAACATAAATTGTTTTCAGACAAAAAAGTAGACAACGAGAACAAATTTTGACCCGACCATTATTCAATGAAAGAAATAGAAGGAAGAAGGACTACCGATTTGACTCAGGACATCCTACCTACTAAAGTTATAAAGGAATCACATTACAGGTATCTCAAAAGGTTGGAAGGAGAGGGACTATACCTAGTTAGAGAGTCGAGTGAGGCCCTATCGAGGTTACGGTCCACGGCTCTGTCATTACATCAAAATGAAAATTATAAGTTAAAACATAAATAAAATTACAAAAATCCTATCTATGCAGCTTTTTTTGGACTCTTGACTTGAGTTTCTGATGCTTTCAAAATTGACAAAAGACCTAATTCTCTTTGGGGTTGAACTTGAGAATAGATTATTTCTCCATACAAAATTTGATGTTGGAGATGAACAACTTCTTCACCTTGTTGCTTGACTTCCAATTTCATCGCCCTATTCTCCAAGCGGGCTCCTCACTTACTATTTTTTTATCTTTTGATTTTCAACTTCACCTCCTTGTTCTTTGGGCGGGCTCCCGACTTGTAATTTCTTTACTTTATTGCCTTTTAGTTGTTTCACCTTGTTGTTTGAATTTCAATCTCTTCACCTTGTTGCTTGACTTTTAATTTCTTCACCTTGTTGCTTGACTTTTA
>NC_061114.1:182563786-182601608 GCF_002878395.1 Capsicum annuum
GTTGCTTGACTTTTAATTTCTTCACCTTGTTGCTTGACTTTTAATTTCTTCACCGTGTTGCTTGACTTTCAATATCTTCACCCTGTTCTTCAGGAGGGCTCCTGACTTGTAATTTCATCACCCATATTCTTCGGGTGGGTCTCCTGACTTGCAATTTCCTCACTCTATTCTTTGTACGAGCTTCCAACTTCTAATTTTATCACCCCTATTCTTTGGGCGGGCCTCCTGACTTGTAATTTCATCACCCTTGTTCTTCAAGCGGGCCTCCCGACTTGTAATTTCATCATCCTTGTTCTTCACGCAAGCTCCTGACTTTCAATTTCATCACCCCTATTCTTTGGGCTGGCCTCCCGACTTGAAATTCTCTCGCTCTATTCTCTGGACGAGCTCCCAACTTTTAATTTTATCACCCTTATTCTTCGGGCGGGCATCCCGACTTGTAATTTTATCACAGTTGCTCTTCAGGTGGGCTCCTGACTTTCAATTTTATCACCCCTATTGTTCAGGTGGATTGCACGACTTGCAATTTCCCTGCTCTGTCCTCTGGACGAGCTCCTAACTTTCAATTTTATCACCACTATTCTTTTGAAAAACCTCTCGGCTTGCAATTTCATCACCCTTATTCTTCAGGCGGGCTCCTGACTTTCAGTTTCATCACCCCTATTCTTCGGGAGGGCCTTCTGACTTACGATTTCCTTGCTCTGTTCTCTAGGCGAGCTCCCAACTTTTAATTTTATTACCTCTATTCTTTGGGCGGGCCTCCCGACTTATAATTTCATCACCCTTGTTCTTCAGGCGGGCTCCTGACTTTCAATTTCTTTACCCTATTCTTCGGGCGGGCCTCCCGACTTGCAATTTCCTCGCTCTGTTCTATGAGCGAACTCCCAACTTTTAATTTTATCACCTTTATTCTTCGGGCTGGCCTCCCAACTTGCAATTTATCACCCTTGTTCTTCAAGCGGGCTCCTGACTTTTAATTTTTATCACCCTGTTCTTCAAGCGAGCTCCAGAAATCAAAATCTAACCTAGAACGAAAATTATCCCAAAAAATGATTATGATAATGAAAGATTCTATATTTTAGAAAAATAAAGTCTCACTCTTTAGGAGGGTTCTAAAGTGAAGTTCCATATAATATGAATTACTTTTAATTTTTGCCCCAGTTTTTATCAAAAGCTTTTGCGGGTGTCAAACCCAATCACAACTACTTGCAACAGTGCATAATTCAAAGATGAATCAAGATTCTGATCAACAAGTGCACTTTCAAGGATAAAATTGAATGAATGAGACCAATAAGTTCTTCTCTTAAGAGTGAAAGTGAAGGGTCTTTACTACAGTGCATCTTTCAGAATTAACGGTTCAAATGAGGAAGTGCACCTCCTAGACATGAGACATGAAAGACCCAAATTAGAGAATTTGTCTCTAAGGTGTATAATATGATTAGTTTTACCACCATTGGGATTACCAAACCTGTACAGCAATACCAATCTTGTATTTGTAGAAATGAGAAATTGCACCTCAGGATATTAGCCCTTTGAAGCCTTTGAGTGGAAGGTAGCAGTTATTTCTGCTTCATACAAAGAAAACTTGTGAGTTTAAAATAGGGTGGTTGGCTTGCGACTTTGGCATTTGAAGAGGTTTCTCTTACACTTGTCCCATTTAGATCTTGCTTCCAGTCATTAGCATTTGTCATTGCCTTGATGCACTGTTGGTCAAACTTAGAATATTAAGAGTGACTTTAAAACAAACATAGTATCTCTGCTTTGCTATGTTTCTCAGACAATCCCCTTTAAACCTTGGTATTTACACGAATTCCCAAATTTGTATGTTGACAACAACCTTCTGCATGCTTTGTTCTGACTTGCAATCTTTTTTCTTTCATGTGCTGGCCCTTTGTCTTGCTTTGTGAAATTGAAGAAGCTGGTAACCAGTTTTGAAATCTTTTCTCACTTGTTTTGACATGAACTTGACTCAAAGACAAGAAAAAAATGACAATAATTTTTTTTATTTGGATAACTGACTCAAGAAAATAAAATAAAATAAAAACACAGAGAATAAAGAAAATACAATGAACGTCCCCATTTGAAACAAAGAAATGAAAAATGTATCTAAAAATGATAGTCAACTCTAATGATTATGCCATGCCTTTTGGATTAATCTGCCTGATCTTTCCATCCATACTTTCTACCAGTTGTTGTTGAGTTAATGGTCTTGAAACTGAGTTGCTTCCTTAGGTCAAATGCATTCAAGACCTCATTCGTCCAGTGACAACTTGAAAGATTTTTGCCAACAAGCCTCTCTTTTTTTCTTTTTTTATCTCAACATTGTCTTATGGTGTCTGTGAGGTTTTCTTTACCAATGAGACTCTTATTTTCATCACACCCTTTTTAACCAAAAGATTATATTTTTAAGTTTGAAAAGAGTTTTTATTATTAAGTGAAAAAAGAGTGAAAATTTATTTAGAAAAATGATTATTTACATTTTTTATTCAGAGTTACCACTTGACATAAATCAGGTGTGCCAAGTCACCTTTGGAAATCCTTTTTCAAAACGGTTTGACTCCAAAACTGATCCGCGAACAGAGATTCCAGCTAAGGAATTCTGTTGACCAAGGGGAAGGTGTTAGGCATTCCTCGGTCACATGGTTCGACCATGGTGGCTTGGTAGAGTATATCAGCTAATTTGACATTACGAATGTATAAACCACACAAAAACACATAAAACAATCAATCAAACACACAGAACAAAATAAATCTAAAATATAGTGTCCAGTACAATTATACAGTCCCAAAATAGAAAAATGCAAAAATATAAACCTACTCTAATCTTAAACTATGCTCCAATGCTTACCCAATGCCTCAGGTCTTCGTCACGAATGTGCTACAGGTACAAAATACTTTCGGACATTCCCCGGCGAATAAACACAAATACCTCGGGGCATTCCTCGGCCAAATGATACATTTGATCCAAAAGAAACCAAACCAAGCCATTCAACATATATTTCAAGCATTCAATGTTCCCCAAGTCCTGAATTTGCCTACCCCGGCCTACCGTTTGCCTATCCCGTTCGACCTATTATGATACTATCGAGGAGTTGATAATTAAATGCAAATTAACAATAACAATGAATCAAAATAACTAATTTATTCTTTTTTTAACAAATTTATATCCCCCCGAATCCATTAACCAATGATTAACATATGCTTCGATTATCAATTTGAGTTTTCAATATTCAAATCCAACATCCACCAATACACAATCAAGATTCAAACATACCAAACACATAAATCATTCACAACTACATACAATTAAAGAGAGAGAATAGAATTGGACCTTCTGAATACTTTTGATTAAATTAATAAGATGATAAAAGCCGCTCTGAGAACCTCAACGAACACCAAAATCTCAACTATGAACCAATTCTATCACAAAAATCCCATAAAATCCAATTCAAAATGATACCCACGATAACTCAAAAAGAAAACAAGAACAATGATGCCCAAATCTGACCAGAATTTGAATCATTAATAAAATTATGCATCTATTTGCTTAACTGATGGGATTTTTGGTGATATGCGATCGGAAAATATGAACAAGATCGCTTTTGGTGCTATTTTGGGTCGGAGTTCCGTCGGTCACGCCATTTTCAGGCGAGTCTTGACAGAACAGTGGCTAAACTGTGGTTTTTTTAGTGTTTTTGGCGGCGATATCGGCGATTCTTAGGCTAAACTCACTGGAGAAACACACTCTCTCCTCGATTCTTTTTTCTCTCTCCTCGATTCTCCTCTTTCTATCTCTTGGTTCCCTCTCTTAATAATTCTTACTAATTTTCTCTCCTTTTTCTCAACTCTCTCTTTTTTCTTCAATTTTTCTCACTGTGTTCCTCTCCCTTTTCAATTAGGTATCGTATTCAGTTTGTATAAGTGTGAAATGGTGTAATTGTTGCCGTGTATCCTATTCCAGTGATTAGAATGGTGATGTGAGTGTGTATCTATGAAATTCCCGTGAGGGAGTGATGGAATTATCTCTAAAAAATAAAAAAAATAGGGCTGCTTTTTGTGTCTCCTTTTTAATAGTGTGTTCAAATCCTTATGTATGTTCAGAGGTTTTTGTTTAGTGTTGTTGTTGTGCGTATATAAAATGTCCTAGAGGAATAAGTGTTTTCTCCTCTATTCTATTAGTGGTAGGGTGGTGACGTGGTAGGGGTAGGGATGGTATGGTGGAGGTAGGGGTAGTGGGGTAGGGTAGAGAATGAGATAAAAAAATTTATCAATTTGTTGAGAGTTAGTTGTTATTTTTGTCATTTTGTGGGGCATAATTACATGGGTGAGGGTGTATGATAATGTGAGGTAAAAATGGATAAATTGGGTTTTTGGGAGGGACAAAATTAGGTGTCTACAACGGCAACTAAGAGGGTTTGAGGATTCAGATTATCCAACCCATGTCTGTAAATTACATCATTCTCTTTATGGTTTGAAGCAATCTCCGAGATCTTGGTTTCATCATTCAGCGACGTTTCTATTGGATCTCAGGTTATTTAATTCAACCTCTGATCATAGTATGTTCATTCTTAAATTTGGCAGCAATATTTTGGTTCTTATATATGTTGATGATATAGCTATATTCGGTTCCTCACGGCTGTTGATTGACCAATTTATTGCCTCCATAAAGTCTGAGTTTTCAATGAAGGATTTGGGACCTCTCAGTTATTTCTTGGGTGTTGTATTATTACCCAACTCAGATGAACTTCTCTTGCTTCAACGCAAATACGTTTTGGACCTCCTTGTTCGATTTGATCTTACATAGGTGAAACCTGTTGTTCCACCAATTCATAGTAAGTTTGATTGGCATTATCTTACTTCACCCTTGCTAGACAATCCTGCTACATACCGATAAATAGTTGGTTGCCTGCAATACTTGTCCTTTACCAGACCAGATATCCAGTTTATAGTTAATATGTGTTTGCAGTTCCTCCATCAGCCTCGTTAGCATTATCTCCAAGCTATAAAATGGGTCTTCCATTAACTTAAAGGTACCTCAGATTTTGGTTTACAACTTTTCAAACATCCATCTTCAGCACTCATAATATTCTCCGACTCTGATTGGGATGGATGCACTGCAACTAGGTGTTCAACTATTGGATTTTGCATATTTCTTGGCAAAAACTTGATCTCTTGGTCTACTAAGAAACAACCAACAATGGTTCATTCAAGTACAGAACCCGAGTACAGGGCACTTGCTGTTGTCGCTACTAAAGCTACTTGGTTACAGTTCTTGTTACGTGATCTTGGTATCGTTATCTCATCTCCTATGATAGCTAAATATGATAATATTGGAGCAAATCACTTGGCCCATAATCCAGTATTTCATTCTATATCAAAGCATGTTGCTTTGGATTATCATTTTGTCCGAGAGAAAGTTAGTCGTGGTGATCTATCCGTTTCTCACGTTCATACATCTCAACAGTTAGCTGACATTTTCACTAAAGCTCTCCCTGTATCAAGGTTCAAGCTTATGCTCTCCAAGCTTCCTATTTGGAACTTCACTTCAGATTGAGGGGGTGGTGGTAGGATAGCTCTGAACCTACTTTGTAATTATCTGTATTTAATATTTGTATTTATCTGTTAGATAGAATATGTAAATGAACACTATATTAAGTTGTGTAATCTACGACAGAATACAATTGGCTTGAAACTTCAACTAGTATAATGTTAATTGGATATATTCGCAATATTTGTGTATAATGGTTAATTGCAATCTCCCAAAACCCTAATAAACATTTGTGCCTTGTTATTTTGATTTCCTTTTTAATATGCATGGAATAGCAAAAATGTGCGACGTATTTATCACACATAGCTGTAATTTTAAAATATGATTATCAAATACAACTATAGTTATGGTTCTGTAACAAATCTCTCTCCCTTTCTTCCTCATCTTACTCCTTCTTTCTCTCTCTTCACTCACCCCCCTTCCTTCTTTCTTCCTCTTCGCCTCTCTTCTTTTTCTGGATTTATTTTCTTTTTTTAAGCCCTTTTTCTTTCTTCTTTTTGATACATATTTTGCATTTGATATATGAGTTTTTTCCTTGTATTCTTTTCCCTGAAAAATCTGCTACGCGGCTATCTTCCATTGGGTGTATTTTGCTTTGAGTGTCTACATTAATTTATCCTGTCAAATACTAAAAATGAATATATAGAACAAAATAAAATGATATTTGTATCAACTTTATCAGTTGTATCACTTGAATAATTGTATCAATATACAATATTGTATCAGACATGTGTACTTCTATAATTTTTATATCACAAATGGATATAAGTGACTCAAAGGTGAATGAATATAAGTGATTCACTTGTATCATGTCACAGTTTTGATTACAACCTATTTTATTTATTGATTCAACTTGTATTTTATCAAATATAACCTGTATGAGCTTATATTTTTCCTCTCTCTCTAGCGTCTCTCATCTCTATACTAGCTTGTAGCAACCTATGTATGTTGAATACAACCTATATCAAGTTGTGTCACACCCCTTTTTTAACCAAAAAATATTAATTTTAAGTTTGAAAGGGTTCTTATTATTAAGTGACAAAAATGAAAATTTATTTTCGAAAAGGATAGTTTATATTCGAAACTTAGAGTCGCCACTTGGCATAATCCGGTGTGTTATATCACCTTTGGAAAATACTTTTCAAAATTATTTGACTCTTTAAACTGATTTGCGAATAGAGATTCTGGTTAAGGAATTCTGTTGACCGAGGAGAAGTGGTTAGGCACCCCTCGGTCCTGTGGTTTGACCACGGACCTTGGTGGAGCGTATCGACTATTTTGGCACTACAAATGTATAAATCATACAAAAACGCATAAAATAATAAATCAAACAAACAAAACAAAACAAATCCAAAATATAGTGTCCAGTCCAATTATACAGTCCCAAAATAAAAAGTTGCAGAAATGTAAACCTACGCTAACCTACATTGATCCTAAACTACGCTCCAATGCTTTACCCAATGCCTCGGGCCTTGATCACGAACCTTCTTCGAATACATAATATGTCGCAGTATTCCCCAATGAATAAGTACATGAAACCTTGGGGCATTCCCTAACTAAATGAATACACTTTCAATTTTTGTGGTAAGGTAGGAAGAATCATTCACACCCACATTCACCAAAACCATAATCTCTAAATTTTCCTACCCGACCTACCATTTGCCTATCGATTTAATGACCTAATCATGATACTACCGCATTAGAGAAAGTTAATAAATATTTAGATTTAATTTAATTGATGAACAAAAATTAATCCAAGTTCACTTTATCAAGATCAATCCCTCCCAAATCCCTTTTATACGTCAATTTTACACATAAAGCAATTATCCAAACCCATGCTAACATCAAATTCATACCATGATTAACTATTCATGGATAAATAATATCGAACATCAACCAAGATCATCCAATCACAACCAACAACGCACAATCATAACATCAATGCACCAAAACAAAACAAAGCGAAAAGATGGAGTCAAATACTTGGACCTCAAGTGTGGATTTCAATATATTGGAGATAGAACCTTACTCAAACACCGATTCAAACCTCAATAACAAACCACACCAACTCAATAATAAGAAATAATGACCCAGATGGGCTTGAATCCCAAGAAAGAAGAAGTTGCACTCAAACCGATACTAAAATTACGAAAAATCAAGAAAACCAGTATTTGAAATTTCAAAACCTAGATAAATAGACCGAGAATTAGTGGATTACAAAAGAAATTGAGTAAACCCGTATGAGATTTACCTAGATTTTGACCAAATCTCACTGGAGTTGCTAGTTTGGTTGTTGCTTCGTATTTTTGCGATGAATAAAAACTATTTTTGGATCAATTGTGCCTAAATTTGCTGAACAACCACTGATTTAGGTGGTTTTGGGATTAAACCGATCAAAGGATGAACTATAAACCAATTCCGGTGAAATTTTCATTGGAAAAAAACTAAAAAAAAATGACCGAATTTCTCAAACCCACTTCATTTTTTATTTTCTCTCAATGTGTGTGTGTCTATATCATCACTCTGTGTGTGTGTGTGTTTGTTGGTCTGTCGGAAAGCATGAAAAGGAAAAAGAAAAGATAAGATGGTGGTTCGCCCTTTTTTTGTTCTGTGTGCATTGGATATATTATATTGTGAGTGTGGAAAAAACGTTCCAAGGATGGGATGAGGTATGTGGGTATGGGGTTAGGGGGTAGGGTAGGGTAGTGGTGAGGTGTAAAAGATATTTAGGATAAGGGAATATTAGGGATTAGGGATTTAATTTGTTAGGATTTGTTGTATTTATTTTCTTGTGGGGAAAGTGTAAAATATGGTGAGGGTACACGATAAGGTGAGCTAAAAATGAATAAAATTGAACTTCGGGAGAGACAAAATTAAGAATCTAAAGTTGTGTCATCTTGTATATATATATTAGGATGTATTGATTGATACAACATGATACAACAAATATAACCTGTATAAGGATATAGTGTCCTCTCTCTAGTATCCCCCCTCTCTCATTCAAATATCACTCACCTCTCTCTACTCTCCACTTTCTTTCGGTATTTTTAGTATTTCTCCTTGTTGGACGATAAAATTGAGACCGAAAAATAAATAATCAGGACAAACAAAATACCGCAATAATTATTTTATTGATTTCAATAAGTGAGTGTTACAATCTCTATGAATCTTTTAATTCGCGTTTTCAAATATAAATTCAAGGACTTTAAGCTTCATCTTGAATTTGAACTTGATTTGTGAACTTGATGGATTTGATCTTGACTTGTGCTTGAATCCAACGGCTTTGAAGCTTGTTTTTGAATCTTGTTGTCTTGATCTGGAATCTTTATTTGCAAATTTTATAGACTTTATCTCAAATTACACTTGAATTCAAGTGCCTTTGAGCTTGTTCTTAAATCTTGTGGTCTTGATCTTGAATCCTGATGACTGATCTTGAATACTTGAATTTGTAGAAAAATTTGTGGTGTTTGATTCATAAGCTCTCTCTTGCTTCTTGTTAAAGTTATTGGTCCTTTTTATGGATTATGAGACCTTTATTTATAGTTGTAGGAAGGAAAGAGTCATGTTGAAGGTGAATTTCTTTTGAAAACAATCAGATTTAAGTGATATGACATCTTTTATGGGCTTTTGATTTCACTAGGCCTGCTGCATCATTTTGACATGTGGCATGGTATTAGTAGTTCCTTCACTGACTTGGCATGTCACATCATTCGACACATGGCGCTCATTTGAGCCTCTAGAATATGATAATATCTTGGACTTTGCAAAGTGGGCTCATCATTTGTAGCCCAAATCAATGGGCTAGCCCAATAAAAATTAGACTTAAATTAAATCTATACATGTTTGGACTTAATAATTAATCCAATTATATTAATTCGCAATATTTATTTGGAACTAATATATTTTGAATTTAATATAATCTAAATTTTGTACGGATTTTAATTTAGGAAATTTTGTTGCCCACTAAATGTCCACTACTTCAAGACTGGTCGAGTATATATTTTAGAGACTAGACTTGAAATATGATTATTTAATAATGCTTCCTTCGTGCTTCAAAGATTTTTAACATATGAAGACCCCATTTCATTAGTTGAGAAAATTAAAGCTGAACCATGCAATTTGCATATCGATATAGACTCTCAAAAACTCTCTTGTTCTAAGTCCCGATTTATTTCATAAATTTCTACACGTAAGACCCATTGGTGAGACATGATATCCAACTCCAATAATGTATTTCTTAATGATACACTTCAACTAGGATATCTTGATATTGTCCAATTCCAAATAAATTTTGAAAAACTTTTTGACACCTTACTTAATCAGGAATAAAAGTCTTACAATTTGAATTTATATTGGAGATGAAAACCCTTCGAATTTGAATTTATTTTGGAGATGGAAACAACCTCTAATTTGAATTTATAATGAAGAAGGAAACAACCTTTAATTTGAATTTATATTGGACAAAGACACAACCACCCTACAACTCTATAAAAGGATGTAGGTTCCCTACTTTTTCAATATCAATTTTGGAGTTTCCAAAATGAATAATGTTGAGGTAATTTCTTTCCCTTTTACTTTTCTTTTATTTTTCGTCATCTTTTTCTAGGCCAGCATGTTAGTGGTAGAAAATTCATATCTTATTGTTCAAATGTCAAAATCACAAACCATTTAATATTCCTGAAACTAGACTTCAGGATCTATAACATATTCAAAATTTAGATTTAAAATCCTTCAATATAATTCTCAATAACTTTTTGAAGTTAGATCTAAATTTTATCATGCTGAAAATTTTAGATTTGCGTGTCTTTGCCAAAACTTTCATATCTTGAAGTAGGAAGGACAAAATCACAAGCTACTTTGATTCTTGTGAAAACACACAAAGATCTATAACATATGCAAAATTCATTATTTAATACCTTTGATATATTTTCAGGTGTTATCCCGAAGTCAGCATTGTATTTTGATGCACCGACAATTTTAGATTTATGGAATGACATCAAAAAGTATATATCTTAGTGTGGGAGTATTGAAATTATGATCTTCTTGATTTTATAGATATCAGAAACATGCTTATATAATATATCCTAGATTTAAAATTTAACACCTCTTGAATCGTTCTATACAAATTTTTGAAGTTAACCCTAATTTATGTCCGGTAGATAACTTCAAATTTGCGCTACTTCACCAACTAATATATATCTTGATGTGGCAACGTCACCTTCAAAAGTTATTTTGATTTCTATAAATAATACTTTAAAGGCTTTATATTCACCAAAATATTTTGTCTCAAGCCCATCCAAGTTGGTGATATATGGCTTTCGAGCTTGAAACATCCTGACAGGTAACAAACTCTCTTTTATTTGTGTTTTTTTGTTTTTCATTTTGTAAGCGAATGGCAAGTTCTTGCTAAAGATAATGCCTTTTATGAGAAGTCAACAATATTATGGTGCAAAGGGATGACTACTCATACCTTCCCTAAAAAAGGTAATTCTACGAGTAATCTTATGGTGCATAGGGATGGATACTCATCCCCCGCCCTAAGAAAGGTAATTCTACGGATAATCTTACGGCACATAGGGATAGATACTCGTCTCCGCCCTAAGAAAGGTAATTCTATGAGAAATCTTACGACACATAGGGATAGATACTAGTCTCTACTCTAAGAAAGGTAAACTCAAGAAGGATTAAAGGATTTTAAAACTTCAACTTATAGACACAAAGCATTTGACGACTCTAACTTTCAGACTTTGAAGTCTTCAAATGGCTGATTTGAGGGCTTCAACTTGAAAAATTAATGAATATGAAGGCTTCAACTTATATACATAGAGCATATAAACACTATAACTTAAAGACTTTATGAACTTGCAGGCTTCAATATGATGAACTTGAAAGATTCAACATGAAGACTTAGTGAATTTAAAGACTTCAACTTATAGACATAGATCACCTAAAGACTTCAACTATCAGACTTCATAAATTTGCAGGCTTCAATATACTGAATTTGAAAGCTTCAACATGAAGACTTAGTGAATTTGAAGACTTTAACTTATGTCAAAAGAGCTCATATTTCTTAGGGATTTTAGGCCACTAAGCACCAACACTTTATGCAAGTCTGAAGAATGATGAAACAAAAATCTCCTGAAGACTAACTTTTTATATGAGTGGGAACATGTATTTTTTTGACACTCGTGCAAATTAACTCAGAATAAAATTCCAAGCGTATACGAAGCTCAGTGAAGAGGATCAAATCACAACATAGTTCTGGGTGAGTGTTGTTTTTTTTATTTTTTTTGTGTCCTAACTTTTTTCTAGGTCGCCTCTTTTGAGGTTTTCAACCTAGCGAACATTTATTTTTGAGACGTACATAGTTTATAGTCTTGCGGGCTAGGAGTGAATATGTAGTTTATACTCGTGCCTTAAGGTGTTCCATCTTCCCTCAAGGATAGTATTTCTTCAAGAACTTGGGGTTGATAGGTCAATATTTACACCATCTGCATCGACAAGCTTGTAAGCAACATTTAAATATGCCTTTTGTACGACATATGATCCATTCCACTCTACGGTAAATTTGCCCGCTGACTTACGAGAAGTAATTATGGGCCTTCTTACTGCAAAAACTTGATCTCCAACTTGGAAGAACCTCAAGTGGATTCTTTTGTTGAAAGAATGAGATAGATGGGCTTGATAACATTTAAGATTTTGTTGAGCCTCCAACCTCTTCTCATTAAGAGCTTCTAACTCGGCACAATGCAGGTTAGTATTTACTTGTTCAGTTGCCCCTTCTTGAATAACCAATCTTAAAGAAGGCCTTTGACTCTCAAGTGGCAGGGATGGTTCAACTCCAAAACTAAGTAAATATGAGGTTTCTTGCATCGGTGTGAGGTAAGTCATTCTATATGCCTATAAAGCTTCTTCCATTCGCTCATGCTAGTATCATTTGGATTTGGAGGCGAATTTTTTCAACAAGTTGCATAAAGTCTTATTGAATACTTTGTCTAGACCATTGCTAGCTGCATGGTACATAGAAGATTTATTCTACTTAAAACCAAAGAGATCATAAATTTTTTTAATCATCTTGTTATTAAATGGCTTGCCATTGTTGATTATTATATACTAAAGGATTCCGAAGAGGTAGATGGCATTCACTCGAATGAAGTTTGAAACATTTTGTTTGTTTCCTTAAGTTTGAGAGCAATATCTTTGGCCTATTTTAAGAAGTGATCTATCGCAACCAATATATACAAGTGCCCACCAGAAGATTTTGGAAGTGGTCTAACAACATCCAATCCCCAAGCACTGAATGGCCAAGATGTTATAGTTGGGTATAGTACCTCAGGAGGTTGATGTATGAAATATTCATGGAATTGACATGTTTTGCATCTTCTAGCATAGTCCAAGAAATCTTTCACCATTATTGGCCAATCCCATTCTTTTCATGTGAAAATAAAGTTGCGGTCTCGACTGATGAGATCCACACATTCCCGAGTGCACTTCTTAAGAAGCTTGAACTACTTCTTCTTCTCCCAAACATCACAACAGTACTCCTTCAAATAATTTTCTTTAGAGCGTGTCTTTATAGTAAAGAAAGTGAGGTGCACGACAACGGATACTAGTCCTTCTTCTTGGATCCTCCAAAAGTATCCCATAACATAAGTAGTTAATAATAGGTTTTCGCCAATCTTTCTTTACAGCTTCAAGCATAGTGACAAAGTGATCAACCTTATTTTTTACATCTTCATCCTCATTCAATGGGGATATAACCATTCTAGGTAGATAGTAACTTGTGTTTGATTTGACAGAGTTAGGGTTGAGGCTAAAACAGCTAGGGTATCAGCTTACTTTTTTTCTTGACACGTGTTGGAGGGTCACTTCTTGATTCCATCCTATTAACTTTTGAGTGTAATCATGATATGGTCGTAACTCAGGCTTTCTGACTTTATAACTTTCCAATAGTTTCTTGATCACCAATTAAGAGTCACCAAAGACTTGTAATGGTAGTTTCTTCATATCATCAACCATCTCAAGTCCTAGTATTAGCGCTTGATATTCAGCAATATTATTAGAGAAATTATTTATCAAGGTAAAAGAGTAGGGGATATCCTCACCTTATGGAGTGATAAACACCACACCAACACCAGCTTCACCTCGATATGTGGCACCATCAAAGTACATCTTATATGGGTTTCTATCTTCAACAACCAGTCTATCTTCATCAGGAAGTTCTAGGTTAGTTTCCAATTATCAGGTATCGGGTGGTCTGCTAAAAAGTCTGCAAATGCTTTTCCTTTTACAGATTTTTAGGAAATGTACATAATCTCAAACTGTTGAAATTGAAGGTACCATCTTGCAAGTCGGTCACTCAGGACTGGTTTCGATATTACAAACTTAATGGGATTTACCCTAGACACAAGATGGACAACATGAGCTTGAAAGTAGTGTTTCATTTTTTGAATTGAGAAAGCCAATATCAAACATAACTTCTCAATCGGAGAATATTTCAGCTCATTTGGTGTCATCATTCTACTCAGTTAGTAAGGAAAGTTTTCTTTGCCTTCACTATTTTCTTAAGACAATAGTGCTCCGATTCACATTTCTTATGCTACAATATAGAGTATCAGTGGTTTTGCAAGTATGGGTGTCACAAGAACTGGAGGCTTCATCAAGTATGATTTGATACTCTTAAAGGCCTTACTACAAGCTTGGTCCCATTCAAAAAGAGTATCCTTCTTCATGGGATGGCTAAATAGTTGACATTTTTTTGTCAGGTTTGAGATGAAGCTCCTTAAATATGCTAGCCTTACTTGAAGACTTTTTAAATCATGAATGTTTTGAGCATCTTTAAAATTGTATCGACCTTAGCCTGATCAATTTTAATTGCTCGGTGTCGTATATTTAAGCCAAGAAACTTTCCAGAAGTAACTCTGAAGGCACATTTCAATGGATTTATCGTAAGTTGATATCTTTAAAGCAACTCAAATACCATTCTTAGGTCTTTTAAGTGGTTGTCTCTCTTTCTTAACTACACCAGAAGGTCATCCATATAATATTCAATATTTTTATAGAGTAGGCCATCAAAGATGTTTTCCATATCCCTTTGATAAGTGGCTCCATTATTCTTCAAATCAAAAGGCATCACCTTGTAGAAATAAAAACCTTTGGGCATACAAAATGCAGTGAGTTCTTCATCCTTAGGTGCCATGCGGATTCAGTTGTATCCTGATGAACTATCCATGAAGGACATTTCTTGACAAATGGTGGTGGAATCAATCATCAACTTTGGTATTAGGATTGGAAAATCATTCTTAGGGCAGGCTTTGTTGAGATCCCAAAAGTAAACATTGTAACACCCCACGTTTTTGGGCTAGACTTTGAACCATCATTTATGAGTGTAAACTTTCATCAAAAGATTTGGATATGAATATATGTGTCATGATCATTTATCTAGTGTATTATGTACTATCGAGGCAAAAAAAATTCATAGGAAGCACTTAGAGCAAAGTCGAGTTGAGAACATTTGTATCAATTGAGTTTTAGTATCTGATTCTACAGAGGCCAACTTTAAATGAGTGTATCTTCTAAAATATAAACATTCAGGTGTGATATTATATATAAAATTAAATATCTTTGATTCTTCTTTCCAATGCATCTGGTTTAACCTTAATCCAATATTAGAGTAGAAAGTTATACTTAATTTACTTCGGAGTGCCCTTCTGTCAACAAGGTCATGACTTGAGGTGATAAGACATCAACTAAGTGATGGGCTATCAGTCTTGTCTTCAGCCTTAACCAAAATGTGACCAAATCTAGCTACAAAGTGACAACTTCAGGTAATAAGCGACCATCTAAGTGACGAGCTATCAATGTCATCGTCAGTCTTAACCAGAAAATACCCTACATCACATAGGAAAGGTGACGACTTGGTTGATAAGACATCAACTAGTTGAAAAGCTATCAAATAAATCGTCAACGTTAACTAGATCATTAAGAGAAGATGATGACTAGGTTGATAAACCATCAACTAGTTGACAGGTTATTAACTAAGTCATCAACTGAAAATTTTTGCAATTTTTATTTAGTTCCCTATGGATATTTTGTTTTCTTTTCACCTCAAACCCTACTACCCATGACTTAATCACCCTATAAATGATAGTTTCATATTATCAGTCAGTTTTTAATGTTTACTCTTCTCTTCACTCTTAAAAGAAAAAAATTAGGATTTTTTCTCAAAGGTCTACTTCACAGGATCCAAACTTATGTTCTCCTTTAAGAAATCAAGAAATTAAGGTATATGGGGTATTCGTCAATGTTTTTCTTTCATCCATTGATCCAAAAAACCTTCTTTTGGTTAAAGTATGAATTTTACTTAAATTTATGGTCAATTTTAATGTAAAATATGAAATTTATCCATGTCTCCTCATTGTTTTACATTCAAGTTATGCAAATAGTTTTACGTCATGAGAATCATGCTCCTACTTTCTTGAAGTTCAAAAACCCCATGTCATGTTTAGTCAATACCATGTCAAATCTTAAATTATGCTTTAAACTGTATAAACATGATATTTTCCCAAAGTTAATTCATTCCCATGTATACATTCATGTAATTTATCAGGCTATTGAAATGTATCATATTTTGGGTCTTTGAATTATGACCTTATGTCACTGTTTCAAGTGTTGTTATCATATTCTGTAATCATTCAGTGCTGGCGAGTTATGAACTCCCGATACATACATGTTTACTTGTGTTTTAGACTTTTCAAGTAACGAGTCAGTCAACTCATGATTTTATTTTTATACCCAGTATTATTTTATATTAAATACAATAGTTTTAATGTTCTTGATTTTTTTCAGATTAGGCATACACTGTCAGTTTTAAAATACCTTATGTGAGTAAATCAGTTATAAGTGCATGCATCAGTTAGTATTTCAGTGTCCTACAGTTGTGAGTATAATTTAGCACTGAGAGGGAAGTGTGGGTTTAGCATATCCTACTTCCCAGAAACTATGTGCCACTGTAGGTTTAGAGGCCTCACCAGAGAGTGTTTCCCCTTGCCCGATATGGGCTTAATTTTAGCGATCACTCCAGTTTAATTATGTTCTACTCTGATAGAAAGGATAGAACAGCCCTCCTTAATATGGGTTAGATGTTGGCCTTCATGATAGCTCACATGGTTTATGTTGGTTACATGATAGCTCCCACAGTTTCAGTCAGTACTCTGTCTATATCACTTCAAGTTTGCTTGACCAAGCAACCAGATTACCAGTTATTTAGTTAGTTAGTCTTTATAGATTATTTTAGTTATTCAGATATCAGTTATTAAGTTATTTAGATCATATCAGTCCATGCTTTGCTTGTCTTGCATTCGTTTTACATGTTCATGTTTTCATTCTTAGTATCCTTGCATGATCCTCCTTCAGTTTTACATAAGATTTACATACAGTATTTATGTTTCTACTGATTCCTAACTTATAGAATTATTTTTTGCGCATGATTTATAAATCTCACTATGATTTACAGTTTTCACATATAGCCATGTTTTATATGTATGTTTCAGCAAATGGAATTTATCCTCGGTTTTAAAGCATATTTTAAAGAGTTCCATGATTTAGTGCATGTATCCATATACTCAGTACATTCTAACATATCGACCACATAGATGTGTTTGTGGCTCCATTCATTTATAATATAGGTACCAGATGTAGTCCATACACCAGGGTCAGACAGTTCTTAGCATTTATCCAGTAAGTGATGAGTTTCCTTATTTTAGGGACTCTAGTCCATTGCAGTTCATGTGTTGTATTTTGATTATCCATATGTATTGATTAGTGGTAGTTAGAGGCATGTCCCAGCAATCTATAGTCAGTATATTAGAGTTTTCATAGATAGTCAGTCAAGAGTTATGAAATGTATTTCATGTTCTTTCTTTAGATTTATCAAGTTATAAACTTTATTAGTATTACATTTATTTAGATTATCTCATGAGTATGCTTTTGCTAAGCAAATTTAGCTTTTATTTACATTATAAATTAGTTACTCAAGTATTACGCCAGTACATAGGTTAGATTGGAATCACTTGTGGTTCTAAGCACTGTGTTAAAACTAGAGGGTTGCCTCGGGTAGTGACAAACTTGGTATCAGAGCACAAGGTTCAAGTGTCCTGGGGTGTCTATCAAGTCGTGTCTAGTAGTGTCTTGCGGAATGGTACAAAAACGTCTGTACTTTTCTTTGAGAGGTTATAGGGCATTTAAGAAATATTTTACTTCTTTCATGTCTCAGATCGTGTAGTAGAAGTGTTCTATGAGAAATTTATGTTGATTCTTATGTTACTCCATTCGTGCTAACTATTCCTTATTCTTGAGGAAACAAAAATAGCCAAACATAAATCCTTACAAATATAGTTTTCTCAGATAGTCCCCACAGAAAGTTACAGGATTACATGTTTGCTCCAAAAAGTATCCCATCAGTGCGTTTAATTTTCAAAGAGTGAAAGATTTCATTTATGTATATGAAAATCATGCTCTAAGCCAAAGTCAGATGTGCTTTCAAATTCCTTCTCAAAATCCTATGACAGCATATGACTGAGAGTTAGAAGCATGAATCCAGAAGTTTAATAATAGTAAAGTGGGGATAGTGTTTATCTAAATTTAGTAAATTGTGTATCCATGGAACCAGAAAGGTGTTATGTAGTTTGTTTAATAGCACTATGAGAGTGATTTCTCAGATAAGGGAGACTTAGAGTATGTTAATATTTTAGTGGGGATAGAGATTAGGCAGCGACCACAATAGTAGAGGAGTTTTCTAAGGTTGAGTATGTTCATGAAATTTTATGTAGATTAGCATTTCATGATTCCTATCCAGTAGTAATAAGTTGGTATTAGTGTATGATAAGTTTGTAGATATCCATGTTAAGTATTAGAATCTAAGTTTAAATCTTGGATGATTGAGCAAACAGAAAGAAGAGTTTGAAATTCTAGATGGTGTGAACTCAGGGTATGGTGATAGTCCCAAAGATTCTAAGACATAAGTGTTTAATTTACTATACCATGACTATTGGGGCTATAGAAAGTTAAGAGTTTTATCCCAGAAGAAGTTCTAGCAGTGAGTTTCACACTTTAAAAGATAGTCTTTTAGGGTAAGTTTATTATTTATGTGTATCGTTATATCTCAAACTCTGGAGTAGAGTGGTTGCCATTCAATTTCGAGTTTATTAAAAGGGATCCACAGACTTAGAATGATGGCTTAAAGGTAAGGGGAAGATGATATAACAAGGGACCAAGTCAGGCTCTCATATTCTAGTAGTGATGCAGTGTATTGTAGAACATCAGTAGGGGAGGAAGATGCACAAACCATTCTTATCTCGGTTCAAATTGTTATACTTCAGTCATTGCGACACCTACTCAAGCCTTACAAGTTAACTCTGTGATCATAACTCATCTTCATGCACTTCCTATAGAATCATGTGCTCTTCTAGTTCCTAGCATGAAGAGTTCCCATTCACTCAGTAGTACAAATTATATTCCATGAATTTATGAACTCCAAACTCAGGTCATGTAGCTAATGACTCATGTACTCATTCTTTATAGTATGTTCAGTTCCCATAACTCATGGTGTAGTCTTAAATGGTCAGCAAAACTCAAATTATGTCATGTATGTCCTCAAATTAGATCTCTTTAAGGAATCCATGCCTTAATACTCTATTCCTCAAGCCTCAATTAAGTGTTAAAGTTATACATAAGGTTTTTTATGCTCCAGGATATCATGGAGATGAACAGTTGTTTAGATGGGAGAAAGTAAATGTTCCTTATTAGGGAAAGATTGTTGTGTGCTTGTTTTATCTAATATTATAAGTGTGAAGGAAGATTGAGGCAAAACTTTAGTATATGTCATGGTTAGTTGAGAATTCCATGTGTGTTTTCTTAATAATAGTGCAAGAAAGTTGTCATTGATAGAGATATTCAAGTATATGGGAAAATTCCTAGGTGGGTTAGTTGCCTAGAAGTTCACATGCCATTATCAAGTATAATGATAGGCTTGAATTCCATGTTGGTATATAAGTCGATGAATACATTGTGCGTTAATGAATTTTTAGTAAAAGGTTGAAGTGGTAAGGAGTATTATTATTGTTATGAGAGCTATAAAAGCACATAAAATATTGAATATGTGGATTAGACTAGTATTATGGTATTATATGGGGTACCTTGTGACTTTAAGTTAGGCTTGAACATGATAAGGGTATGTAACTCAACTCAAACTTTTACTGGAGTAGTTATATGTACCCCTATGAAGATTAAAAGTTGAATTAATGAGCATAGTGTTTATGAGGATAAGTATAGTATAGTTGAGGGAGTATTTGAGAAGTGTGGATAAGCTTAACAATTATCAGTTGCGTTGCCTAAGGTAAAGTGATTCTTTCCTAGCTTATATTTTATAGGCCTGTAGTCCATGATTATAGAGTTATATCCATGTTGTGATTCCTTATGCAGATATCTTATTCAGTCATGCCTAGAATTCTTTGCTCCCTAATATTATTAGAGATTCTTACAAAGTGTGTTAAAAAAATACACCAGTTGAGTATAAGCTTTTAGTATAATTCAGTTCATATAGCCAACAATTCATTTTGGCAATCAAAAAGATAAATTCCTATAGTTTTCCATCTTTCCTTCTAGTCCTACAATCCGAAGTTTCATGAATATGGCTACTCCAAGAGGTAATTTATTTGCATCCATGTAAACTACGAATTTAGTTTATCCCATGCATCATGTCTTTAATTTAGATATTTAGTCCTGATTTAGTTCATAAGTGTTTAGTGCATGATCTCAGCTTTCCAAGTATTCTAGCTCAGACATTGTAATACCCCTTGTATGACCTTGATCTTGTTATCTCATGATTCGTGCTTAAATAATGTACTTGGTGATGCCATTAATACCTTTTCTTTTGATTTCTATACATGTTTTGTTGAGGGACAATCCTTAATGAGAAGTTACATACCTTATTTCATCCTTAGTAACTCTTGGAATTTCATTGCATAAGTTATCACTTCGCAGTTCAATATGTATGATTGTATCATGAACATTTCAAGTGAGTTCTAATCTCTCAGTATGAACAAGCTCCTTATATTCAATAAAGTCAGCTCAGAAATAAGTTTCATGATAAAAGTTATAATATTTCAGCTCATCTATAACCTTCATTACCAGACATATCATATGTAAATTATTCTATACTTCTAAGACTTCAACAAGTTTCAATCCATCATTCAAGGACGAATGATTCTAAAGGGGAGATAATGTAACACCCCACATTTTTGGGCTAGACTTTGAACCATCATTCCTACGTGCGTAAACTCTTATCAAAAGATTTGGATATGAATATATATGTCATGATCATTTACCTAGTGCGTTAAGTGTTATCGAGGCGAAAAATTTTCAAATGAAGAACTTAGAGCAAGCCGAGTTGAGAACACTTGTATCGATTTAGTATATGATTCTACAAGGGTCAACTTTAAATGAGTGTATCTCCTATAATATAACTATTTAGGTGTGCTACTATATATTGAATGAAATATCTTCAAGTCTTCTTTCCAATTCATCTGGTTTTACCTTAATCCGATATTGGAGTAGAAAGTAATGCTCATTCTACTTCTGAGTGTTCGTCTGTCAATAAGGTGACAACTTGAGGTGATAAGCCATCAACTAAGTGATGGTCTATTAGTCTCTTCGTCAGCCTTAACTAGAATGTAACAAAATCCGGCTACTAGATGAAGACTTGAGGTGATAAGCCATCAACTAAGTGACGGGCTATCAATCTCATCGCCAGCCTTAACCAGAAAATACCCTACATCACTTAGGAAAGGTGACGACTAGGTTGATAAGCCATCTACTAGTTGATAAGATATCAACTAAGTCGTCAGCCTTAACCAGATCATAAAGAGAAGGTGACGACTAGGTTGATAAGCCATCAACTAGTTGACAGGCTATCAATTAAGTCATCAACTGAAAATTTTTGTAATTTTTATTTAATTTACCTAGGGGTATTTTGGTATTTTCCTCAACTCAAACCCTACTCCCCATGACTTAAATCACCCTATAAATAATAGTTTCACATCATCAGTTAATTTTCAATGTTTACTCTCCTGTCCACTCTTAAGAGATAAGAAATTAGGGTTTCTTCTCAAAGTTCAACTTCTAAGGATCCAAATTTATGCTCTCTTTCAAGAAATTAAAGTATGCGGGGTATTCATAATAGGTTTCTTTCACTCATTAAGCCCAAAAACCTTCTTTTGATTCAAGTATGAATTTTACTCAAATTTATGATCAATTTTAATGTAAATTATGAAATTTATATTCAAGATATGCTAATAGTTTTACTCTGTGAGAATCATGCTTCTACGTTCTTGAAGTTCAAAATCCCATGTCACGATTAGTCAATACCATGTCAAATCTCAAATTTTGCTTTAAACTGTATAAATATGTTATTTTCCCAAGGTTAATTCATTCCCATGTGTACATTCATGTAAATTATCAGGCTATTGAACTAACTCATGTCTTGGGTCTTTAAATTATTACCTTATGTCAATGTTTCAAATGTTTTTATCGTATTCTATAATCATTCATGTTGGCGGGTTATGAACATTTGATACTTTCATGTTTACTTGTGTTTCAAACTTTTCAACTAACGAGTCAGTCAACTAGTGATTTTATTGTTATACCCAGTATGAAAATATTAAATACATCAGTTTTACATGTTCATAATTTCTATAGATAAGGCATACACAGTCAGTTTTAAAATACCTTATGTAAGCAAATCAACTATTGGTGCATGCATTAGTTAGCATTTTAGTATCTTTCAGTTGGGAGTAGGATTTAGCACCGAGAGGGAAAAGTAGGTTTAGCGCATCCTACTTCCCAGTTACTACATGCCACCGTATATTTAGGGGCTTCGCCAGAGAGTGTTTCCCCTTGCTCTATATGGGCTTAGTTTTAGTGATCACACCAATTCAGTTTAGGTTTTATTCCAATTGAAAGGATAGAACAACCCTCCTCAATGTGGGTCAGATGTTGAACTCCATGATAGCTCAACAGTTTATGTAACACATCGAGAATACATCTTAGGCATTATGCGGTACTTACGACCCCTGAAGTATCACAAGATAACTCATGACTGGTACCTGTTGTGAGCATTGAATAATAATTATGAAACATATACAGAAGTAAAAACTGAAAAACACCATAAGGTTAATAAAACTTAATCAATACTTAGTACTTCTACCGAATAATTACTAACTGAAAGTGTCTGAAAACCTCTATCATCTTAAATAAATGAGTTGAGGGGACAGGCCCCAACTAACTCCAACTATTATCTAAAAGTAACTGAAAAACTGACTGGAAATAATAAAATAACTAAATAAGTGTCATATCCTCGACTGATGAGGAGTCACTATTGTAGCGGCGGCTGATCGACTGATCTAACTAGGAACAGTCAGGAACCCGAGCGTCCAAACCTATGATATGAAACATCATAGTGCAAATAAAGAGTATGTGTCAGTTCTTTGAATATATTGGTATGCTAGGTGGGGTTAGGCTGATATCCATGGGTTCACGTGCTTGAGAATAATAACTAAATATCATGAAATAACTGGATGAGAGTATATGTGATACTGAAATAATCACAGATATGGAATTAGGAGAGTGTGTGTTGAATACGATCCTTGGCTGTGCAATTGAAGTGAAAAGAGGCCCAAAATGCACCCAAATCAGCCCATAAATTACACTAGATGGGTGTCCACTCTTTGAAGGGCTTTTTGGTCATTTTAACTTATATTTTGTAATAGCTATAAAGGAACATTATAGGGTTTTTAGTTTAGTTTTTGGATGATATTTGGGAGTCTTGTAATACTTGTAACAAGCTCTCTCTCTAGTGAGAAGAGTTACCACTGAAACTAGGATACAACAATAGGGTGGATTCTCTTTGTTATTGCTTGCTTAGAAACGTTGATGCTAGAGAGGTGGAATCCGATCTTGTATCATGTAAGAGATAGGTTTATTATTGTGCGTAGTGTTAAGGGTCCAAGAGTGTCCATTCTTGGGTTCTTAAGATTATACCTTCATGTGGTCTATCTATCTGTCATTTTACCTTCTTGTAATCTTATTTAGTGTTTGTGTTATAATCTTGTGTTCTTATTGTTATTGTTAAATCCGAATCTTGTGTCTTCTTATTCATCATCTTATGTTGTTAATCTAGTTTTTTGTCCACTGATTTGGTGTAATAAACACCTTGTTATCTTCTTGTTATTGTGTTCTTAGGAAGCCGAGACTTGGTCTCCAAAAGGGTTTACGGATTTCTTCCATTTTATGGACTATTTCTTGGACTAATTTTGGTGTTCCCTTGTTTGTCTCATATAATTTGGTATCAAATCCATCTTTGGTTTTGTTCTTACAATACCAATCTTGGGTTTTCTTGCTAAGAAAAACAAAAAAAAAAGGAAAGAAAGACATGTTCTTGAGCTTGAGATCTTAGCCGAGAAGTTGAACTTGTTGTTGTTGTATCTTGGCCGAATGTTGTGTGTCTAGGTATAGGATTTATTTTGCTTGTGCTGTTTTTTCAAGTGTTAGTATTCTTGTCCATTAACACTTTGAGTCGATCTAGATTTGAGCTTTAAAAAAAATTGATGTTGTTGTTGTGAACAAAACCATGGTTGTGTGTTTAAGTTGTTGTCCTTGGACGTGTGGACTTGTTGTTATAGTCTTGGTTGGACGTTGTTGGTGTTTTTGTTGCTCTCGATAAAGTTTTTGTTGAGTTCTTGACATTCATCACAACCTTCACCCTTATTAAAACCGAAATACATCACCAAAAAGAACCTTGGCCGTGTGTTGACATTAAAATTGGCCGTGATGTGTCTTGATGTTTTCCGTGGGGTGGAAATTTTTGATGTGTTCTTGATGGGTGTTGTGGTGTACATCTTTTTCTTTATCTCATCTTACAACTTAAGACAACCAAAAGTGTAACATAGATTCAAAAAGGTGAACCTACAAGTTGTAAAGTTGTTTGTGAGAAGACTTGAGCCATCACTTTCTTGACTTGACATTTACTTTTCAACTACTTTCCTTGTTTCAAGGGACCTTGTTTTGTGGGAATTGTACAAAGTCAAGTCTTTCCTTTTGAATATTAGACTTAAAGGATATTTAAGACATATATTTTCCCTCCAAAACCAATTGTTTCCATTACATTGTAACTAAAGTTTGTAAACTTCAACTAGCCACTAATGGTGGGGCCGCGACCAATGGTATGCTGCCACATCACCCAAGTTACTATTCACATAAAAATTTTAAGCTCAAAATTTGATCTTCTAGTTTCATTGTGTTGTTTCTTTAGTTTCGTTTATTGATTCCATTGCTAACTTACAAGCTCGTTTTAGATTGTAAATTAGTTTTAAAACTGTCCTTCGTGTGTACGTTCCTTTGTGTGTCTTATTCTTTTGAGTCATTGTAATACTTGGTCCACCTCTCACTGCCTCACAGAGCACAAGTAAGGTTACGACACTTGTGAGAACAAAATGGAAAAAAAAACAAGAAACAAAACAATTAATAGGGAGTGTGAGGACCATTCTTGTACAACTAACCTGTTTGTTGTTTTGTAGGTAACTTCTTGGCCATAATGGAAACCATTTTGGCCCTCCTTGATGCTTTGTCCCGAGACCTTGATAGGTCAAATGCGGGTCTTAAAAAATATACTCGGATGTGGTAACTATGAGTGAGAGGTTGGATCGAATGAAGAGTCGAAGGAACTCTCGTGCTTTTACTCCTAAAACTTTACTTCCAATGACCAATCCTCCAAGACCACCACATAATCCCACAAGCCAAGCTCCAAATAGCCCTCAAAATCGAGAACAAAATAGACCACAGACCACTTACCCCACAAGTTGATCAAGTCCAACAAGGAGGACTTGTAAGCCAATTTCTTCCCATCCAAGCTCCACAACTGAAGCTCTAGATTACCAAATCGAGCCTCTCAACCGAAACTTCCCTTTCCAAAAACCGACACATCCAAGAAGAGGAACATGGTAGAGAGAGACATGAGGGAAATGGATTCTACGATGATGCTTATATGATAGAAAGAGACTAGAGTCAGATGAGATTGAACGCTAATCTCAAGAGGGAGAAGAAGTCGAGGATCAAAATAAAGATGTTGGATCCGAATCATACCTTGATTGTTAAATTAGTGAGAAATGTTGGTGATTTCTTGGAACTTGATCTTAGACTTGATTAACTAGGGTTTTGCTCGTAAGAGAATTTGTGAAATAATGAGTGAATTTTGCCCTTTAAGAGGCTTAATTTCGTGTTACGGTAGGTTAAGATGGGTGGAAAATGACTCATTTGCCCCCACTAACCTGTAAGTTAGTAAGCAAAAAGTGCCCAGTGATGCAATAGGCGCCGCATCGATAGTGATGTATGATAGCTAATGAGACGTGTCATGATTGCATTGGTTTACTGTTTTGGACATCCAAACGTGTCTCAAACAATGTCCAAAAGTTTTAAAACTCACTCGAGATGACCTATCGATAACCCTGATTATGAATCGATTTAAAAATCGACAATCTAAGTTTGGAAAGATAAAAAATGAGACCACTAAAATATCAAGGCCAAAATGATACTAAGTCTCAACACTTGGCTTAAATTTTCTAAGTTTGGGACCTCTTTTGGCATACTATAGGACTGAAATGGGCTAGGACTGTACGGGGTCTTACAATATCTCCCCCTTGGGAACATTCGTCCTTGAATGAGTTTGATTGAGCGAGAGGCATTGAGGTACTACGACTATACTGACGTGCATAGCTAAAACATGATTGAATCTTGAGACATGAATCATGACTGAACTAATTCATGAACGCGTTAATGATATGAGAATGATATACAGCTGAAACTAAGCATGGAACAGAGTAAATCTAAGGAAAACTATTACCTTAGGCTGAGTCTGAGTTTGCGAAGAAGAGATAAGGGTACTTGGTTCGCATGTCTGCTTATGCTTCCCAAGTTGCTCCCTCAATGGACTGGTTCCGCCAAAGAACTTTGGCCAAGGAAACTTCTTTGTTCCTTAGTCTGACGATCGAAGATTTTGACTGGAACTTCTTCGTAAGAGAGACCATTCTGAACATCTACACTCTCTACAAGGACTACAACTTCTGGGTCACCTATGTACTTTTTTAGCAAGGAGACATGAAACAGTGGGTACACTGATGCTAAGTCGGCAGGCAACTTATATTCATAGGCTACCTTTCTGAAATAACTTTGAATTCTATAAGGACCCATATACCGGGGATTAAGTTTCCCCTTCTTACCAAACCTCTCCACTCCCTTCATGGGAGAGATTTTCAAATACACAAAGTCCCCAATCTCAAACTCGAGATCTTTTCTCCTCACATCCGCATAATATTTTTGTCAGCTTTGGGCTGCTTTAAGCCTTTCCCTAATCAATTGAAACTTCTCTAAGGCATCGAATACTAGATTGGGCCCTATCAGCGCGGTCTTCCCTACATTGAACCAACTAATAGAATATCTATACCTCCTCCCATAAAGAGCCTCAAATGGATCCATCTGAATACTGGAATGATAGTTATTATTATACGTGAACTCAATCAAAGGTAAGTGGTCATTCCAAAGCCTTATAGCCAATGACGCACGCTCTCAACATGTCCTCTAGAGTCTGAATGGTCCTTTCTGCTTGACCATCTGTCTGAGGGTGGAAGACTTTACTAAGATGGACTTGGGTACCAAGACCCTTTTGGAAGGCTTTCTAAAAGTGAGAGGTGAACTGCGTACCTCTATTTGAAATAATGGATAATGGGACACCGTGTAACCTAACCATCTCTCTGATAAAGATTCTGGCATAGTACTTGGCTGAATAGGAGGTATGACTAGTAAGAAATGGGAGGACTTGGTTATCCTATATAGAATGACCCAAATCAAATCATGGCGATGATAAGTATGAGATAAATCCATTATGAAGTCATGTTTACTTCTTCCCACTTCCATGTGGGAATACTGAACTCCTGCAAGGAACCACTAGGATTTTGATGCTCAATTTTCACCTGCTGATAAGTAGAGAACTTAAACAGAAACTCTATAATATCTCTCTTCATCCCCTCCACCAATAGACTTCCCGTAAGTCATGGTACATCTTAGTGGCCCCTGGATGAATAGAGTAATCTACAGCATGCACTTCAGCAAAAATTTGTTGTCTCCGTCATATACACATGGCACACATAGCCTACCCTGGCAACACAACACACCATCTCCCCATTAAGAGATAACCTCTACTTTCGGGTTTCTAACTGAATCTTTCAGCTTAGATAACTGGGATCCCTGTCCTATTTTTCTTTCACCTCAGAAACTAAAAAATATCTCAAACTATTCTGCATCCAAACACTACCCTCAGTCTAATCAACCAAATAGACACCTAGTCTGGCAAGCTGATGAACTTCCTGAACTAACTTCTTACCATCCTCAACGTGACAAATGCTACCCATGAAAAACCTACTGAGGGCATCTTCCCCTACATTGGTCTTGCCTGGATGATGCAGAACACTCATTTCATAATATTTCAACAACTCTAACCACCTTCTCTGATGCAAGTTTAGGTCTTTCTGTGAAAACACATACTTTAGACTTTTGTGGTCTATGAACACATCAACATGCACCCCATACGAATAGTGCCTCCAAATCTTTAAGGCAAACACAACAGCTGATAACTCAAGATCATGGGTGGGATAATTCTTTTCATGGGGCTTAAGCTGTCTAGAGGCGTAGGCTATAACCTTACCTCTCTGTATCAAAACACATCCCAAACCAACTCTATAAGGATCAGAGTATACAAAAAATCCATATAAATCGTAGAGTAAATTCAAAACTAGGGTTGTAGTAAGTTGTCTTCAACTCCTAAAAACTCTTCTCACAAGAATCTAACCACTGGAACTTGACTTTTTTCTGATCCAATCTGGACATGGAGGATGAAATAGATAAAAATCCTTCAACAAACTATCGGTAATAACCAGCTAAACCCAAGAAATTCTTGATATCTGATAGAGAGATAGGTCTGGGCTAGTTTCTCACTATTTTGGTCTTTTAAGGATCAAATCTAATGCCATCACCAAAAAAAATATGGCTAAGGAAAGCTACGGATCTTAGCCAAAATTCGCACTTACTGAATTTAGCAAACAATTGATGGGCTCTGAGAGTCTATAATACTATTTTGAGATGGTCTGTATGATTATTTTTATTGAGGGCGTAAACAAGAATGTCATCAATAAAGACTATGATGAACATGTCCAAGTACTGCTTGAACACTCGGTTTGTCAAGTCTATAAAGGCTGCTGGGGCATTGGTGAGACCAAAGGACATAACTAGAAACTCGAAGTGACCATACCGAGTTCTAAAAGCTATTTTTAGAATGTCACATTCTCTGACTCTGAGTTGATGATAGCCGGATCTGAGGTTTAATCTTAGAGAAGTAACTGGCGCCCTAAAGTTGGTCGAACAAGTCATCGATTCTAGGAAGTGGATATTTATTCTTGATGGTGACTTTGTTCAATTGATGGTAGTCTATACATATTCTAAGAGAACCATCTTTCTTTTGTACGAATAGAACTAGTGCACCCTAAGGAGATACGTTGGGCCCGATGAACCCTTTGTCTAAAAGGTCTTTCAATTGCTCTTTCAACTATTTAAGTTTAGCAGGAGCCATTCTACATAGCAAAATAAAGGTTGGTTGAGTATCTGGAAGAAGGTCTATTCCGAAGTCAATTTCTCTTTTGGCAAGAACCCCAGGGAGATCTTCAGAAACGACATCTGGAAATTCACTTGCAACTAGAACTAACTCAAGACTAGAAATAAAGTCTTTGACTCACACAAAATGTTAAGTATACCCCTTGGATATCATTTTTCTCGCTCTAAGGTATGAAAGAAGTTGACCCTTAAGTTCTATGGTACTACCCCTCTATTCAAGGACTGGTTTATTTAGGAACTAAAAATAGACAATTCTACTCCTACAATCAACTGAATCATAGCATGAATGGAGCTAATCCATAACGAGAATAACATTAAAATTCGTCATCTCTAGCTCTACAAGGTCTGCTCAAGTAACTTTCTGAGACACTATAACCGGACTATTTTTGTATACCCATCGGGCTATGATAAATTTACCCACTGGGGTAGAGACTGAGAAAGGCTCTATTAGGATTTAGGGACTGACTCCGAAGTTAATGGCTATGTAAGGAGTTACAAAAGACAAAGAATCTCCAAGATCTAACAAAGAATAAACATGTAAGTGAAAGACTTGCAACGTAATAGTAACCACATAAGGAGAACTTTCCTGATCTTGTTGGGATTAAAGTGCATAGAGCTTGTTTGGGCACTACCCACTGGTGGCATTGGAAGCGGTACCCTACTGAGATGGGCAACTGGAATGAACTAGGTAAAGGTTATGCTGACTCTGCGAACCCACCTGAGGACATTCTATGATCCTATGGTCTAGCTTACCACACCTAAAATACACGTCGCTGCCAGCCCTACAGACACCCTGATGGTTTCTGTCATATTTTTGGCAAAGAAGATTTGTTCGAGCACTATTCACACTACCCTGAGATTTAGAGTCTAGAGCCTTATCCTTATTATCATTCCTAAATTTGTTCATCGGCACACTAGCCAAAGATGGAGCTGGGACTAAATATTTTGGGTGAAATTGAGGACGGTTACCACCTTCTGACTTTGGCTGAGCGAAGCTGAAGATACCTATTCTATCCCTCTTGTTCTCCCTCTCTTTCTCTTTATTCTTCTATTCCTCAATTTTTTGAGCATAGACCATTAATCTAGACAAGTTTATCTCCTTAATCAGCATTACGGTCCTACACTCCTTGACCACACTATCAAATATACTAGACACAAACTTGCTCATCTTAGACCTTCTATCAGCTACCACATGAGGAGCATACCTAGCCTACTGAGTAAACTTGAGGGAATACTCTTTCACACTCATGGTTCCCTGCTTCAGGTTGATGAACTCTAACACCTTAGCCTCTCTTAACTCCAACGAAAAGAACCTATCTAAGAAGGTAGAAGCAAATACTTCCCATTCTATTGACCCTTGGCTTGATCCAATTGACCTCTCAATATTATAAATAAGTTTTTTCATATATATATGCATAATAAAAACCTTAGGAATTCATTAAACCTGTTATAAACCAACACTATAGACTAGAAAAACACCTAGATCAAGCTAGTCACACTAGTTTTCTCAGTTGACTTCTAAATGATCAATTTGAATCAAAACTTATGTGGAAACACCATTAAACATTGTAAACACATACATGGATGCTTATATGCACATTTAACTCATTATAAACATATTAATCACATGAATCATCCCCAAAATAAGGCTAAAAAGGCTTGAATAGTAACGCTAGGATGCATAAATCCACCCAACATCACTAAATCTCAACACTTGGCTGAAATTTTCTAAGTCTGGGACCTCTTTTGGCATATGATATAGGACTGAAATAGGCTAGGAATTTACGGGGTCTTACAGTTTAGATCGGTTACATGATAGCTCCCATAGTTTCAGTCAGTACTCAGTATGTCTCAGTTCAAGTTTGCTTGACCAAGTATTCAGATAACCAGTTATTTAGTCACTCAGTTTTGACAGATTATTTTAGGTATTTAGATATCAGTTATTCAGTTATTCATATCATGTAAGTACATGCTTTGCTCAATCTTGCATTCGTTTTACATATTTATGTTTTCACTCTATATCCATACATGATACTCAGTTAAGTTTTACAGCATGCTCAGCTTTACATGAGATTTACATATAGTATTCATGTTTCTACCCCTTCCTAGCTTATAGAATTATTTTTCAATCATGATTTATAAATCTCACTATGATTTACAGTTTTCATGTATAGCCATGTTTTAAATGTATGTTTCAGTAAATAACTTATATCCTTAGTTCTAAAGCATGTTTTAGAGATTTCTATAATTTCGTGCATGCCTCCATATACTCAATACATTCTAATGTAATGACCACATATATGCATTTATGGCTACATTTCTTCATAATGTAGGTACCAGATGAAGTCCACACACCAGGGTCAGACAGTTCTCAGCATTTAGCCAGCAGGTGATGAGTTCCCTTATTTTTGAAAACTCTAGTCCAATGTAGTTCATGTGTTATATTTTAATACAGATGTATTGGTTAGTGGTAGTTGGAGGCATGTTCCAGCTATCTATAGTCAGTATATTAGAGGTTTCATAGATAGTAAGTCAGAGCCATGAAATATATTTCATGCTCTTTCTTCAGATTTATCAAGTTGTAAACTTTATTAGTATTGCATTCATTCAAATTATCTCATGAGTATGCTTACGCTTAACAAATTTAGCTTTTATTCATATTATAAATCAATTGCTCAAGTATTACGCCAGTATATGGATTAGTTTAGGATCACTTGTGGTTCTAAGCACCGTGTGACGACTAGGGGTAGTCTCGGGTCATGACAGGTACAAACTCTAATTTGGCCATTTCTTCTTTCGTACTGAAACAATACTTAAAATTCAAGTGGGGTATTTGACTTTACGAATAAAGCCAACTTCAATGATTTTGTTAACTTTATCTTTGATTAATGGAACCAACTCTAGCTAAAGCATCATCCGGTCAACTGATGGACCGCTACTTTTAGTTTTAAGCCAAATATCTCCTTATAACTTCAAGAAAAGACATTCCTATGTTCTTTGAGTATGTCTACATAAGGGATTTCCTCTTCTATTTCTAGGAATGCACTCAGGTAAGTTGGTCTTGGGTTTTCATCAGTTTTAATATTAACTTCCTTCAAAGGATCTATTATGTCCTTCACTCCTTCAAGTTACGATGAAGCATCTCCAGCATCTTTATCCTCTTGATAATCATCGTTGTTGATGTATATGTAGTAATACTAGAAAGTATATTCCATCTCTTCATCAACCTTCATTTGAGATGAGACATCATTATCATTTTGGGTTATAACTAGATATGAGGAGCTGACACTTTCTTTATCTTCCTCATGCTTTTTGGTATAAACACAATATGAGCCTTTGCTTTTAACACCTCCTTTCATGAAACCAAAAGTTCTATCTTCTGCCTCATTTTAGAAGGAATCAAACTTTAGATATTTTTTTTATCTTGGATGAAGATTGCATTGTCGTACTTTGATGACCTCTCTGACGCTTGTCGCCTTTCTTCTTATTTACAGTACCCAACCTCTCAAACACAAAAGTTCTTTCAGTTGATTATCCAAGTCGATCAAAGATAGAAGGTCTTTTATTAAAAGCAGTGATTCTTCTTCAACGGTGATGTAGTTGCTAACTGCCTTTCTTATAGTGATGTAAATTAGAGATGGTTATGCGTACCCTAAGACTTCACATTCCTAACTGGTTGTATTTTCTAATGGGAGTTTACCCAACCTCGATGGCTCATTAGGATTGTATCTAGCCTTTACAAATAACTTATAAGTATGTGGATCTAAGCCTTTTTTGTATGCTTCATAGGGAGTGTCATATCTTGTGGAAAATTTTGAGCCACACCCTTTCCAATTAGCCTTGAGGAAGGATTTATTGTATTAATTTGCATGATATGTAGAGTTATACCTCCTAGCATATTATCTTATGCATCTATTGAATTACATTTCTCTTTCTTTACCTTTAGTACATAGTGGAGAACATAAGTTGCCTTTTTTTTTGTGGATGAAATGCTTTCTTTATTCAAAGTTAAGAGAGGCTTCTTAGTGGTAATTTTTTTTTACAGTTGTCGCAATCTTTTTATTTGTAAGATCATTACACTTGGTTGTTGTGACATCATCAACTCTTTTCTCATTCACAACATAATTCTTCAAGTAGAATTTTGCATTGGCAAACTTTGACTCAACCTTAGTGAACAGCTTATCATCGGCAACTATTTTTCTTTCCACTCCGTCTATAAGGTACTTCAAGCATTGATAGTAAAAGGATAAGATAAATTTGTTCTCATATATCCAAGTCCTACCAAGCAATATATTGTATAAAGTTTTGGCATCGATCACATGCATCAACGCATTGATAAGAAATCATCCATATGAATCCCCAACTTGACTGATCCCATGGCCCTCTAACCCCTTGGTTAAATCCTTGGATCATCAAACAACTTTTGGCTAGTTCGTCAGTAGTGATGCTAAGTTTCTTCATTGTGCAGATAAGCAGGAGGTTGACTCATATCCCTCATTTGTCAAGATTCTATTTATCTTCTTTCCTAGAACTTGACCCACCATATACAAAGACGGTTGTGTAGGGTTTCTCCAAGAAGAATATCATTATTTATAAATGTGATTTTTGTATCACATACATGTACCTCTTGGCCAAGAGGTTCAGTAAGCCTTTTAGAAAATGAAGGAACTTCTACAAGTAGATTTTCACCCTTTGGCCCCTCTTTGGCAATATTAAACAAGATGTCTCAAGGTTGACTTGAGCAATCTTTGCATGGAACCAACTTGGCAAGAATTCTTCTAAAGTCACTAGATGTCGTGGTTTTTGGTGGTGAAGTTTTATTATCCTCGTCTTCTTCATAAGCTCAACCATTTTTTATTTTCTCAGTTTCTTCACCATTCTCCTTCTAATTGGCTTTTTGAATGACTCCTTTCGTAGACCCATCCTCTTACTTCTGTGCCTAGTCACTAGAGTACAACCTTTATTATCATCTTTGTCAACGGAAGACTTGTCATGCTCTAATAGTTCCTTATTATGTTCTTTGATGCATAATTAGATCAGATCGAGCGAGCCCTAAGCGATAAAAATTTGATGAGAACTGGTCATCTCATCATCAAAGAAGGTTTTCTTCTCATTTGCCAATTACATGACTTTATCCTTGAAGACAAAACATTTCTCCAGAGGGTGACCCATAAGCCTATGATACTTGCAATAATTTGGGACATTGGTCCTTCCATCTTTGTCGGGCCGCTATATCTCTGGTAGTTCAATGAGTTTATGCTCAAGAAGTTCATTGAAAGACTAGGCCATATATGAGTCAAGGAAGGGGTATTCTTTTTCTTGCATCTCTTTCAAAGTTAACTTTTGATTCGAACGTGCTCGAGAAGTCATCGTCACATTTTGCTTCTTGATCACCTTTGTGGTGAACTTCATGGGATACACGTCGATATTGTTGTCATTTTTTGACAAACCTACTCCATCTTTTGGGTTCCTGCTTATTATTTTCCCTTCAAAGGTCATGGATAGGCGATACTCCTTTTCCAGTAAAGACATGCTCAACTCCATGTCGTGAGCATGAGTAGCTAGCTCTTTGAAGAATTTTGGCTTAATGCCTTGGAAGATTTGGAGAATTTCCCAGTGCATTCCTTGGGTACACATCTCTATTGCAGAAGTTTCTCTGAGCCTGTATTTCTAATTTAGAATCACATTTCTCTATCAGTTGATGAAGTCAATGACTGGCTCATCCTTTCTTTGTCGAGTGTTCGTGAGCTATACCATGCTTACTGTGCGCCTTGTAATATAAAGAAAATTTAGGAAATCATACTCCAATTGCTCCCAACCATCGATGGAGTTAGGCTCAAGTTCCATATACTAATCAAAGGCATTTTCCTTTAGGGAACAAATAAATTATTTGACAAGATAGTTACCGTAAGTTCCAGCATTATTACATGTCTCAACAAAGTGTGTGACATATTATTTTGGGTTCCCTTTTCCCTCAAATTGTTGAAATTTAAGGGGTTGATAACCGGGAGGCATTTTGAGGCTATTAATTCTTGTAGTTTAGGGTGTGGTGTATGTCAAGGAAGACTTAGTGACAATATCATACTTATCTTTGAGGGTCCCTTCAATGAATTCTTTCAATTGATTAATTGGGATCATTTCCTTAGAAGAAACTTGTACCTCTTTAACTGGTGGTGTTTGTTTTCCAGGATGTTCTATTTCGTAATCTTCTGGACCTTTCCCAAGTGCATGGCTAGATTATCTATCTATTAATTCATTCATCCTATCCGCCAACTTATGAATCTGAGCGTCTTGATTTTACACATACTTAGTGAGACCTTTAATTGCCTTCCTTAGGTTTTTAAGTTGCTCCTCCACAAATGAGGCATCAATCACTATGGCTTGTATAATTACTGGAGAAGTTGGAGAGTAACATACATTATCGCATAAGTTAATCTTCGAAGTGCTCAGCTTATACGGTGTAAGTAGAGATGATGCCTTAGTTGAACGACCATCATTCTTTGTGCCCGAGTATCCTAAACCAGAGTGCTCAAGTAGAGTAAAAGTCTTCTTAAGTGTTTCTACCACGTTGCTTTCTCCTTCTAAAGCACTTGCATTGAACTTCATTCATTATGGGGTTGAAGATCCAAAGATTGGAGTTGGCACGGATAACACTTGCTGCATCTGTTTTCCTAGCATACTAGCCTTGATTTTCGTGACGGCTCCAAAGCTTTCAAAAATAATGCCAGGGATGCTCTGTACTTTAGCAGAGAATTGAAATCAGCAGTCTTGGAAGCAGTTGATTTAGAATTGACCTTCTTGGAAGTCATTTCGTTATTCTTAAACTTTAAAGTTGGAAAAGTTGAGATGAGAGGTAGAGATAGTCCCACTGGGTGTGTCAGTATTTGTTGGACAATAATATTTTTAGACTGAAAAATAAATAATCGAGACTAAAAAAATACTACACTAATCATTTTATTGATTTCAATAAGTGAATGTTACAATCTCTATGAATCCTCTGATTTGCCTTTTCAAATATAATTCAAGGGCTTTGATCTTCATCTTGGATTTGAACTTGATTTGTGAACTTGATGGATTTGATCTTGACTTGTGCTTGAAACCAAGGGCTTGGGAGCTTGTTCTTGAATCTTGCGATCTTGATTTTAATTTTTGAATTTGATGGACTTGATCTCAACTTGTACTTAAATTCAAGGGTCTTTGAGCTTGTTCTTGAATATTATGGTCTTGATCTTGAATCTTGATGAACTGATCTTTAATGCTTGAATTTGTAGATTGATCTACAAGTTCTCTCTTGCTTCTTATTAGAGTTGTTGGTCCCTTTTATGGATTATGACGCCTTTACTTATAGTTGTAGGAAGGAAAGAGTCATGGTGAAAGTGAATTTCTTTTGACCAACCAGATTTAAATAACATGATGCCTTTTATTGGCCTTTGATTTCACTTGGCCTGTTGCATCATTTGACATGTGGCATGGTCCTATTGGCTCCTTCACTTGACTTGGCACGCCGCGTCATTCGATATGTGGCGCTCGTTTGGGCCTCTTTAATATGGCAGTATCTTGGGTTTAGTAAAATGGATTCATCAGTTGTAGCCCAAATCAATGGGCTAGCCCAATAAAAATTGGACTTTAATTAAATTCATACATGTTTGGACTTAAATAATTAATTCAATTATATTAATCCAGAATATTTATTTGAGACTAATATATTTTAAATTTAATATAATTTAAATTTCGTACGAATTTTAATTTAATAAAATTTCATTGCCCACACTCCTCACTATTTGATTATATTCACTGTAATTTTTGTCGAATATAGCATGTATCAGCATGTATGTATTGGTCATCTCTCTTGTATCTCTCCTCTCTTTTTCTCTCCCAAATCCGGTTTGCCTCAATCCTCCCTCTCCTAGTTTCGCTCCTCTCTCCTCCCTTTAGCTATAGCTACGAATAATAATAAAATTAGGTTGATTATTAGCCTGTCATTTTATTAGCTAAGGACATTTCAGTCCATCAAAAATTGAGTTGATCGATATGTAACCCAAATATTGATCCTTGAGAAATCTTGTCAAAGTATTTTTTTTAAAAAAAAAAATATGATTCATATATTATAATTTTATAATAAAGAAAAATGAAAACTTTATTAAGTATTGAAAAGTTATTTTTAAAAAATAAAATGATTAAATAATAAAAATTAGATAGATTGGATTATGAGTCACACTTCAGTCCATTTCAACCCAAATAATCCCATTTCTTGACTCGCTCATATTTGTTCAATCCGAGTAATTGACCACCTTAATCGTTGATAAGAAAGCTAGAGGATAAATATAGTAGAAGTCCCATTATAAGCACCCCGTAGAACCAAATTTTACTTACGAGTTGCTTTAACTTTCTTAACAAAAGCACATGAATTCGTAGATGTTTAAATTAATTACTTGTGGTCTTTAAATTTTGTAAATGTGAATACTCTGTAATGCGCAATTATTAAGCTGCTTAATATGTAAT